>NW_022280046.1:1231121-1238923 GCF_004355925.1 Anarrhichthys ocellatus
CACACACACATAGAATAGATAGCCTCACACACTTCACAGGTGGGTGACAAATTGTAGGAAAAACTGAATAAACGACATGAAATTAAATGATTTGAGTATGAAAATGATGTGAATGGGGCCTTCATATTCACCAGATCTCAACTGAACTCCTATGAGATATTTAAGACGGACACATTAGACAGACTCACCACCACCATCATCAAATGCCAAATGAGGAAATATCTTTTATAACAATGGTGTTTTATCCCTCAAGTAGAGTTACAGAGACATTAAGAGGATTAATGCAAAGGAAGCATTTGAAGCTGTTCTAGTGGCTCGTGTTGGTCCAACACCTTACTAAGTCGTGTTTTAATTGTTTACTTTAATCCATTCCCATATAGCCTACATACTTTACTTACAAACAAATGGTACCTAATGTGCAGATCCTGTTCTTTTTCTCTAAGCGCATGCATTTACTCTAACCTCTTCCAGAATCAGAGTAACAAATATAGACTGAGTTTAAAATACTGGGTAAATTAAAAACAAATTTGATGCATTTTTTTAATCTTCCTGTTGGGTTTGGCACACCATCCTCCATGTCAACACTCTGTCCTCCCTAAATGTCCACTCAGCTTTTGCCCTCAGAAGTCCTGCCAGCCTGACTCTGGGTAATTTATCTGTCGTTCTGCTTCCTCTAACCGGTGGCACAACCACTTTGTTTCCTGCCCTGGCCCTGTGTTCTGCCCGCTGGGCAAACACACACATACGCATATATACACGCAATAAACTACACACATTCATACAAACACACACACACACACACACCTCTGCCTTTACACAACAACTTCCTGTTAATCCTGCTTTCCCACACGTTCTGCCCTCAGGCCTCGGGGGTTAGTGGAGAGACATCTAGTGCTGTGATCATAATTCAGCTAGGACCCATATTTGTCAAGCGTCCCAGTCTCTGAGTGGCAGGATGAACTCTGCTTGGCCAAACTAAAAATATTTAATTTGAAGTTATAAAAAGAAAAACTTTAGCTTTATATCACACATTTGTTCTTTATCTGCTTGTTCTAAAGTAAAGCTAAAACAATTAGCCAATCAACCAATTATTCTCCGGTTGAAACTACAATATAAATACAAATTTAATATATTTGTGTTTTGGACAGTTGGTCAGACAAAACAAGTAATTTAATTAAGTGAATTGTTATTGCTGGCTCTGGGAAAATGTCATAAAAATTCTATCTACATGAGATCTCGCAGATGAATCTGTGAAGCAATATTATTTTGATTTAAATAATCAAATCAGATGTTGTGATTAGTATGAACGCACAACTGTTGAATTGTAAAAATGTTGCATGTAATTTGACATTTCCCTGTAATCCAGCATGATGTTTGAACACCTGCTGACCTGGACTACAATTTAAAATAGAGCCTTTGTAATGATGAGTCAGTGAAGTTCAAGGGGACGATAGATTTAACACACAGACCGCCAAAAGACAGCGAGAATGCCAAATGACAGCAAATGCTTAGGGTACCCAGAGATGAACCCTGAGGAACCCCAGAGCACGGATATTGTATTTTGTGATGGACACACCTTCCAAAAAGGATTAAAAAAAAAGACAATTTACAATATGTTAATGCAAAAAAGTAAGTTCATTGATTCGGGGTAATTCTGTGTTGAGAAATGAAGAGTTGAGAGTTTAGATAATGTCAGGAAGGTCAAAGCCTTGGAGAGGAAGACTGGCTGAAAGAGCCCATTCAGGGGAAAAATGAGGAAAGGTTGTGGCCAAGAAAAAAAACATGGAAAGGCAAGAGCAGCAGATCAGGAGAGAGGGACAAGTGTATATATTGAATCACTGGAAGGATGACTAATCGGCCACTAAGAGACTCCTCTGAAGTGGCGTACAAACCTGTATAAGATGCCAAAAACTTGAGGGGAAGAGGAAGTTGCCGATGAAGAGGTAAGTTTTCTACTTGGACAACTATGACTCACTGGTGATTAAGCATGGCGGCAATAAAGTAGCGCGGTTTCAGCTGCCAAGTTGCCACTTTTACGATGTTTTTTTTAAATTTCTATCCGTGTCTTCGCGAACAATTTGTTTATACAGTGTGTTTCCTATCAATCAAGGTTTGCGGGCTTAGTAAATACTGTTGAATGGCTTCTCACTAATGTGCGTCATAGGCCGTATGCTTGGTCTCAGTAAGCAGGTCTGCGTTATCTGCTGAAGTGCTGGTACTTGTATCTGCCACTATGTGTTGTTTCTGCCATTTCTTTAATGAAGTGTTTCCACATTATTTGACTGCTATTAAAGACATCTGAACCAAGAATCATTCAGATAACTATGACACAGACATTGTTATTAACGCACATTTTTAATGAGTCTGTTACAATTTGTGAGACAGCTGATGAATAACCAGCTGCTGTAACATGTGAAGCCTTCAAAGCCAAGAGGTTCTGGTGACAACCGTCGACATATCTGGGCTGCAGCTGAACTCTGATCTCTCTCTGCTACACATCTCTGATCAAACTGTGGTTAGTTGTAAAAAAACAAAAGTAGTATCAAACAGATTGCTAAAGAGCATCGCTCCACTGTGGTTTACATTTTCCACCCACCGAGGGAAATATACTAGTAGTCATCTATATACTGTACATAGATACACGTGTCACACTGCTAAAATGTTTTGTGATTTTACAGGACTCAAAAGATTTTCCAGTGAATGAATCTAACATTATGATTAAGTGTGCGCAGCATATCATTGTACACATCATGGACGATGTCAACAGACCGACTGGTAATGTGTAATGTTCAGTTTCCCAAAGATTAGCATGCTCAGGCATTTAAGACCAGACCTGTATGGCCAAAAGTATGCAGACAGCCCTTTCTGTATTTTATGTGCTTTTGGTCTGGCGCTGGTTTTCTGAAGAACTGGACTGGACTATAAGGAGCCCAGACCTCAACACCATCAAACACCTTAGTGGGGAATTCTAAAATTGCAATCGCGCCTCCCAATTGCTATAATAACCTGCAGTCGGATCAGCTTGGAGAGTTCATGTTGCTCACAATACGGCATGCAAGATATATTTAAACAGTAAACTGTTCATTAACTTTCCAAAGTTGACTGTTGTCTATTTGTGCATTATTCTGCTGTCTGTCACCACCTGAGTCCCATCTACGATCCGAATGCTGGATATGTTTTTATAATGTGTAAGTGTTGTAGTGGCATTTGGGTGTTGGTGAAACAAAGTGCTGCTAAACACGCTCCACTTTTCTGCTTTTCTGGGAAGGCTTTCCACAAGATTGTGAGGTTAGGCACTGATGTTGGGCAATGAGGACAGGCTCCATAGGCGCCAGAGATTTTCTTCTTGCTGAAACAATTAGTGGGCCTAATCGTAACAATCACATCAGTGCGTAATCTTCAGGTATCTGAATAGTTTTGGCCATGTAATGAAGTTCATGGTGCATCAATGAGTGTAAAGAATCTGCTAATCAATAACCACTCACATCAAAGAATGTCAAATATAAAATGTATAATAAATATATTAAAATAGAATCTCCTGCAACTGCCTTCATGGGGCCAGTGTGGATCTAGCTACAAAGCCACATAGAGGTGGCACAGGCCTTTTCCGTAAACTAATTGTTTACATAAACGATATTTATGAGCGTCTACAGCTACAAGAGATTATTTGTTTGTTGACAATCTGTTGAACTACGGTGCAAAATAATTACACTGTGACATTTAGCTGTGCTAAGTGCCTCTTAGCCACGCTGGGGACAGTTGGCTTTTGGCATCCAGGCTCCTATAAACATGGGGAGGTTTCGGTATGTCAGTAATCCCTGCCGTGATAACTACTTGCGTGGTTGCAGTCATGTTGTCATCAGGGAACTTTTAAGTATCACTGATCCGCGGCTCTCTCCTTGGCAGAACATTGTGTGTTTACATATGTATTTGTTATGGAAGGTCTGACGGTATTGAACCCGGGAAATAAAACAGGTTTGACACATTTCTAAATTCACTTTTTCATTCCTGGTAACTATTTTACAGCAACTGTCGACACATTACAGCCATCACATAATATCTCACTTCTTTTTTTATCTCCTTCACTGTTTCTTTGGCCTTCCTTCTTCCTCCTCCTCCTCTTCTTTCTTTTCATCTCGTCCTTCAGCTGCACATCTCTATGGTTTGTCAACATGCTTCCATTCCATCTAATACGACCACATTTTATTGTCAAGTAATTAACTGATGTGTGCAACATGCTGTTGCTGTGTTCAACCATTAAGCCACCAGCCACCAAGCCGTCAAATGCTCTCAGTTTGTCTAATGCAGACTGGCCTTGAAACAAGACCCTGCAGTAGACGAATGGAGGGGCGTAAGAGACGCATGCAGCTTAATTGCTGCAAGATGTAACCTCGCCTGCAGCCTACTGTGGCCCACAAACACACTCGCACACATTCGCACACATGAAAGCATGCGCATACAAATACAAAAAGCTCGCACACCATCAAACATGTGTACACATAGTATATGCAGTAAAGAAAACACAAATTGCTTTAAGTGTTTGACTAAATTACAACGTGGCTGGATTTGTTTCTTCGCATCACGGGCCCAAACTTCTCAGACACACTTTTTTTTGTTTGCTGGTGAAAAACAAGTACGAGAGTATCCTCTGACTGAGAACATTCAAAAGTATTTCTCTCTGAAGCAAACCAAATGGAATCAAACCAAATCGAAATGATTGAGAATCTATGGGTTTCCTTAAGGCATTTGAAGACGGTCTTTGAACCAAAGTCTAATGGATAAAAGATGATATTAAATCAAAGATGTTTTCCTGAGTAATCTACATTTGGCTCTTTGTAGAATCCGTGAAGCATTACTGAATAGGAATGATGAGAGGGGTCAGAAGGTAGAGAGACAGGAAAGAAGCTCTGGCCTGATATGATCTCATACATGAGGAGCTGAACCCACAAAGGGAGCTCCTCTGAATTACGCCATTACAATATAATATTTCTAAGATCGCTGGATCCATATACTATGGGAACAGTTAATGCAGTCAGAAACCATAAAGAATCTGTGACCAGTGCACTGGTCCATAGATAATCAATTAGAAAAGTTGGAAAAGGTGACTGTAACAGTACGCTGGGACATTACTCAAATCTAACATCGGTGAAAGTTTGCAAAAAAAATTCAATCTCATCTTGATTCTTGCTCCGGGCGGCACACCAGGATGACATCACAGATTAAAGCCTCGGCTCTCCGGTTTCTCGCTATTGGGTTCCCCTAAAAAAAAAAAAAATTGATTTGCCGGTGCTACAACGTCATGATGGCAGATGCAGGCTTATTTCCTAAATTGAGTGGTATTCCCCTACGACCACTGCACCATCTCCGGGCATGCTGGTGCATTCCCTGACATCACCGAGCTGACTGCAGATCTGCTGGCAGCAGTAACCCAGGTCACTGAGATACAGTTACACTCACAACTGTGGAAGACCACAACACAGCGAACCACAGAGAGGTTCACCGGGAAAGCCCTGCATACAAACACCACATGCGGAGCATTGTGAATAGCAGGAAGAGCCATGGTTATGATCACATAAGTGTTTACACTACCCTTCTCATTTTTTAAACATGATTCAGTACAACAGTTTTTACGAACCGCTGTCTTCTTTCTTCAGAGTCTACACACCTCCAACGGTTGCATGTGTATTCATGACTTTCAATGGTACATACATGCATGTGCTGCATCCCAGATCAGAAGTGCTCTTTCCCTCTGTCTAGATGTGGGATAGTTGGATGCAATCCCTGATCTGAGAGAGTTTTGTCTACAGATCCAAAACCCCAGAGATGTAGATTTCTGCATCTGGTTTAGCACAGCATGATTGCAGCAATACTGTCTGGAGGTGGGGTAATAGCAGTGGGCAGAACAAGCTCTTTGATCACGCTATTTTCTTGTTTGCGTTTTACATTATGGCATCTTACAAATATGTTAATAGGGATGTCAACTTACTTGTGTCCCAGGGCACCCACACTTTACTTTGTAAACCAATCATATGAGATAATCTAATTATATGATCACTTGTATGTTGTGAAAAAAAATATGTGCATGTAAACATTTGGCAGGGAGCCATGAAACTAAAGCATCTGGGAGGGAAAAGGGTTTGTCAAGTGTGTCAATGTTAGATCATGTGAAAGAGTTTCACGAAAAAAATCTTTATTCGACTATTTATTGTTCAAGCTGGATAATAGCAGTTTGCAGCACACACTATCTTTCCCAAGAGTCCCTCTTATTGCAAGCAGACTTTTCGAGTTTTCATATATCACTGAAGTGTACCTGGGCAATTGAAATAGTGGAGACCCTGTGATTTAATTACCTCGCCCTGTGCCGCTGTTCCCACTCTAGGCCAGGCTTCCCAGTCTCCGTCCCTCGCGTTTACTCCGGCCTCCCCACATCAGGTTCTGATGAGCCTAACTGGAAACACGTGGTCCACGCTGGCTCCCCCGACAGATGGGACAATATCATATTATTAATGACAGAAAGAGAGAGACAGAGGGAGGGAGAGAGTGAAGTGGGGAAGGAAAACCCTTCCTCCTCAAAGGACTTGCTGGTCTTAAATAGCTCAACACTGAGCTGCCGTCGCTTCTGAGGAAGTTATTATAGGAAGGCAGCACGTCTGTGTTTGCACATGGAATATCCTCTCAATCTAACTCAATACTCAACAGGATTAGACCCATGTCACTCCTCCTGAAGCCGCTGAACTCTGGACCCTCAAGCACGCTCATGAAAAGATCCTCAAAAGTTGACATCCCTTTCGTGTGCTCTTGGTCTTTTGCTGATTTTCAGTTTAGTGTAGCTCTGATTAAGGAAAATCTTAATATTACAGCTACAATTGATATTTATGAAAAATATTGTACTCACAATTTGGCTGCAGGTTGGAGAAGGCTCTCTGCTATTAAAACATGACTTCTGACTTGGAGTGAACAGAGCTCAGTGTTTTGATGCAATTGCTCAATCAGCCATGTTTAATTTAATTAAGTCTTAATTTACCCAGAATTCACAGCTAATCACTGTAGTTCTACTTAAGATCGTCAAGAACAACATATAGCCTCGTGCGAAAGATGAAATTAGAGGTCTATCTGAGGCCTGATATTTAGTTCGATCTAATCCAAAGTCAAAATGTATCCTTCTAAAAGCCGCTCTTAACATTCATCATTTCACTATGTCGACTGCTATCAGGCAATATTCATGAGCCCTCTGACCATGGATTACAAGGAAAACATCCTTGTGCTACAGGGTGAGTCACAAAGGCCTGATTCCTCTGCACCGAATTACTCCGGGATCCTGAGGCCATATATCCCGCCAGTGCAGGAAACCCTGAGCATTTAAAGATCGTGGAGGTATGGGGGGGGGGGGGGGGGGAGAATTGCGGGAACATGAACACGACCTCTTCCCTTTTAAAATGCCAAGTTTAACTCGTGCGGCTGAATAACAGCAAAATCTTAATAGCAACGTAATAAAGACTACGGTTTTGGAATAAGGCTTGGGAGTCCATACACTTTTGTGTGTGTTGGTGCAATAACCAGACAACTAATTCCTCCTAAACTGAACTGCACAGGTATTGAGAGCATATGCTGAGCGACAGTAGGTGGTCTACAGCTTTAATGGCTTTTTTTACCCCCAGTCACCACTGATTCACTTTGTATCAAAGTATCGGAAACTACGTTAACACTGAGTCAAACCACCAGAAAACACCTCTGTCTGTCTCTTTCTTTTGCCCTCACACACACACACACACACACACACACACACACACACACACACACAC
>NW_022280046.1:1238933-1260198 GCF_004355925.1 Anarrhichthys ocellatus
ACACACACACACACACACACACACACACACACACACACACACACACAGTACATTGACACAGCATACATGAAGGGGTCTCTGAGTTCGCAGCCAAGTGACAAAGAATTTACAGGCATGTTAGTAACTGCAGAACTAAGAGTGCATGTGAGTGTGTGACAGAGTGTGTGTGAGAGAAAGAAAAAAAAAAGGTCCGCCACTTGTCTACGAGTGTCTTATTAAAAAGGTGAGAAGTGAGTGCAGTGTCTGGAGGAGGGGGTTAATTGTACTCTTAAAAGAGAACTTCAAAGGGAGGCTGGTGTCAGGGCTGAGGGGCATGGGAGCGAGAGAGGATGAAGAGGAAGAGGAGGAGGAAGAAAAGATACTGATGTTGGAGGCTCATGGGAATAGCTGGGAAGGGGCATAAACTCGGCTCAGGGGACGGTAGTGTTGTTATATCAATGACTTTGAGATGCTCTGTGGAGGAAGAAAGGAAACAAGGAGGGAGATCGATTGAGAGAAGATGTTTTTGTCTAGGCATGAAGGTAAGAAAGGTCGGCATGCCATTTTGGTCAGACTGAATATATTACATGGATTGTCATGACATTTGGTACAAACATCCATGGTGCCCACACTGTAGGTTGAGTCTTTGAGACTTTGCCAATTCCCTAATTTTTCATCTGAAACCACCAACAGGTTATTGTTTTAATGTATCCAGTCACTGTACAGACATTCATGGTTACCAGATGATGTGTCATCATGACCTTAGTGATGCTCGAACTTAAGCCTCTTTCACACATAGTTCCTGGTAAATTACTGGGATAACCTTTCAGGCATTTAATTGTGTGTCAATCAGCTTACTGATTTAAAACTACTTATAATTTTAGTTTAGACTTCATTTGTCTTGCTAGATACTTGAACAGCCTCAAACGTGTCATGTGATCACGTCCCACACCAAATAAACTCAATGAAGTATATACTGGTCATCGATAATTATGACCAAATCCTGCTCTCTATGATTACAAACAATACATTGCTGATGATTATAAGGTCAACATTAGTGACCAAAATGTAGCAAACATAAACCAATGATTTATTTGATTCTTTGACAAAGACAGTTCCTCTCATGTGCTTTCAGCCCTCGTGCTCCCTGACCTCCTGATTAGTTGTGTTAGATGTTAGCTTAATGTAGCATAGATGATTGGACGTTATCATTGTTCCAATAAGCCCCTCTAATAGGCAGCTGTAAAGCAGATGGTGGTGTGCAGCTCTCAGACTAAACACTCCGGAGCCAGAGGAGACTAATTCTCATTATCCGATATCTCTGCTGTCGGGTGAAAACCTCACATCTCGAATACCGAGACAGTTTAGTTTAGTTCGTTTTTTTGGCCTGATAACTGTATGATGCATTTTTCTGTTTATCCCACAGGTTTGTGGACAGAGCCCATCACAGATAATATGAGATACAAGATTTTATGCTCAGCAGAGTTGATAATAATGTTTTTTCTAAGTCACCACAGCAGAAGGACTCACTGCAGCCTGAGGAACAACTACAGTACAATTTGATATTACATAGTTTGCACCTTCCAAACATGCATTTGTTTAATTTTTCAGAAGCTCTTAGCTTCCTTCCATTTGAGAAAAACTGCTGATGCAAGACATTTTGAATACAGGACTCTTTGTATTGTTACTTTCACGTATTTCTTTTAAATTTCTGCTCACCTTAGTGTACCTTTTATGAAATCTTACCAGATAAATTAGCAGCTCATCCTCATCAGGTGAGGGACTACCCTGTAAAGTTTACTTCTGTTGAGTTTTTCATTGTGTACAGAGATATTAGAGTGAAGTCAATTACATTGGAGTGTAAAGATAATATGGGGACAAAAGACCAGCTCTGTATTCATAGTCATTCTATAAACCAATGTTGAAGACTGCTTTGCTCAAAACAGCATATTTGTAATTTAAACTCTATAGCGTAGTGAACAAATCGAGTCTCCACAAAGCACTCAAATCACAACCATTTGAAACCACACAAGCGATACAAAAAAATAAATAAGCACAGTTGTAAATGTATTGTTGAAATAACAGATATAATCCATGTCCATTATCAAAAAGTGAAACACTTTTATGCTAATGCGAACCACCTTGCACTCCCTGGGAGGGAGAAAACATTGGCTTAAATAACTGCGGGTGTTAGACCTTTAAATTGTTTCGCTCTATTGCAGACGGCACACAGTGGCAGGTCACAGCAGCGAGAACGGCGCAGTTAAAAAACAGAACACTTTCTCAGAGCCGACTTCAAGGCTCCCACAAGAGCTGTGCAAAGGATTGCTTAAGATTTCCAGTGAGGATTTTTTATCAACATTAGAGCTTTTCCAGTGATTCATGGTCCATCCATGTTATTTCACCTGACACTGATTACCCTCCTGTCGGACAGATGGTTTTGCAGCAGTTGCATTGGAGGGATTTTACTCAACTGCAGCACCAAAAAATTTAAATGAAAATATCATTTGTAGCTGAATCAACTTGGCCCTGCGGCACTTACGTGTTCTTTTCCATCTTTGGAAAAGTATTCTGTTTAAACCATTTGTCTTCTGTAGTGACATGTTAGCAGGTATGCCATCAAATATCAAGAGACCTTCTTGGAGCACAGAGCAGTATATTATTAGGATAATTACTGTTCAGATGAGTTCATAATGTTCTGTATTTATTATTTTCTTGTCACCTGCATCTAGAGCTTCCCTGATTGAATTGCTTTTCTTTATACTGTACAACACACACACACGCACAGCTTTAAAATGAAGGCAATGCCTGTGCTTACGTGACACTATAATGTTGGCCTCTGAGGTATTCCCTCCAAGCACCCGTCTGACAATAATTACAATGATTCATTTAGTTTTATTACAGAACAGACATCTCTCTTTGTGTGTGTCTTGGCCTGGGGAGACCCAAGTGTCTCTAAGTGACGGGTCTTTAATTACAAGCACAAACAAACGACACCACGTACATATGTTCTGGTTTACTGTAATGAGGGAGAGAGACATCAGCATGAAACTAATGTCATCGCACAAAGGATTACTGAGAAAGAGATATCAAATTCTCTTTTTTTTTTATCTCCCCGTGCCTCTTTCTCCATACCTCGCTGTAAAAAGCAATCATCGACAGTAAATTCAGAAATCCAATCTGCTGATATTGCTCTGATCCATTGCTGTGGCTGAGGCAATTAATCTACATGTACTTACAGTAATGAATTAGATCTGGAGTATCAGGCCCTTAGATTCACTTCTCATCGGGTCCTTACAGCAGTTTAACCATGTGTTTCCGCTCAGTGAAATTAATCACCGTTTATCTTGGTGAGGTTAATAACTCACTGCGACAAAAAAAAAAAAAACAAACACCAGATTTTTGGTCCATGTCATGCTCTCCGTCTCTGTCACTTGCTGAAGTTTTGCTTGTCATAGGTTCAGAGGAGAGAGGGGTTGAATTACAAACCAAACTTGGCCTGCGAGCTTCAGTCAGGTAACAGGACAAAAGAGCCTGAGAGCGGTATGCGCACATGTACAAGCTCCAAGTGGTGTTTTTGTGCATGAGGGTATGCATGTTTTTTCTGTACATGTGTGCACGTCTGTGTGTGTGTGTGTGTGTGTGTGTGTGTGTCAGACTATGACCAGAAACACCAGGCGGTGTGAGTAATGCCTTAGCCTTTGGATGTCTCGCATATGAAGAGATGTCGGAGTCTGTTAGCAAATTATTAATCAACAACGTTATTTGGGCTAATGCTGTCCGATAGCATTTTTCAAGGGAGCCCTGGAATTCGTCTTCACAGCTGGATTCTTACAAGATCTCTCTGTTCTGCGAGGGAGTGACAAAGGAAGAAATGGAGGAGCGCTGCAGTGTTGCAATAGTTTAGAAACTTTGTGGCCAGTAAATATTTGCTGATACATAATATATCAAAGACTGAGGACATTGTTTAATCTCAGCTCCCAAACGCTGCAACAACACTGGATGGCAACTATCATTCATTTTTGCTAGTTAGATAGATAGAATTATTTTTTCATGAAGCATCACAAGCACACAAGTTTTTCTGTCTCAACTGAATTCACACTAATAGTGGCTCCAGGTCATTTTTATAATGTATCTTACTGGCGGTATATTTCATTCTGTCTCTCTCTCTCTCTCTCTCTCTCTTTCTTTTTAGATAACAACTTCACCACTCTTTATCTCCTGGACAAATTGTTCTCGTGACATCATTGCTTTCATACATATATCACAGGCCACCCACTCTTCTCAATACTCCCCCTTCCAACACACATCCCTAAAAGCTTTGGCTCATTTGCTTGGTTTATCACGAGCCATCAACTTCACAAAGTTTTCTTCCATCACAAGCTGAGTATTTTGTATCCCTGGCAACCTTTTTTTAACCTCCCAACATCAAGAAGACTCCTCTTGATTTCACGCTAGTGGCTGGATATGCTAGACGTGAGGGACAGACGTATATAAGGTCAGACAAACTGACAGATTTACCAGCGCAAAGATCACTGCATCTGCTGGATCGTCAGTGGAACAGATGAGCATGCTGGGAAGTGGAGTTTTGGATTGATTTAAGTTCATAATCTAAAAGAACAAACAGACACAGATATACATGTAGGCATGTGGTGACCCACATGAATGTGGGTCACCCTTTCCTACTGAGCTCACCGGGCTGGCAGGACCCACTGCTGGAGGTCCCTACATGCTGACTGTTAGATGGCTTTATTAGGCTGGAGAAATCAGACTTGTTTGAATGAAAACGTATCCATTGTGCAACTCAAGCCATAAACTACGAGATCGGACATATCAGCATTCACAAGGATCTGAAACTGCTAGTTTTAAGATTTGGTGGACTTATTTGCAAATGTAATGTCAAACCATTTTCACCCTTTGCTCCTGACAGAGCAAATAATTCCTACGATTGCTAGAGGGTGACAAGAAGGACCGGACACAACAATGTTTGATGACTGAAAGTTTCCAGACGTGTTTTCATCACTGGCACTCTAGTTTCAGTATTGAACCTTTCAGCCCCTGCTGTGAGAGTGTCATTGCACCCGAAGCCAACATTAAGGCGGAAACTATGGTCAAGTTCAGTGAGACATCATGTAAGTGCATAAAGATTTATGTTGTGCAACATCCTGTGCACCATTTGAAATGTTTGTGTCGTTTCAAGCTACAATAAACAGAAGTCCGGAAAGATTTCTTCTCAGCCACTGCCTCCACGTTTCTGATTTACCTACCTTCATGAATGCCTGATTTACCAATGTTACACTTGGGTTCACTGCAAAACCTCGAGGCATCAGTCGTTGGGCTCAATTTACAGTTACATAGTGTTTGGTCTAAATGTGGTAAAACAGTGCGATTATTTTAGAATTTCATGTGTCTATTTTTCTGTGTCTATAATTTCTATCACCATGATGGGTGACAAACGGCTGAATTGGAGCACGAAGTTTCAGTGGACCATTATTCAGGTTCCTCCAGTTGAGTGAGGCGATGTCTTGTCTCGGTCCAGTGGACCAGTCGATGTCAGGTTCAGGATTAAATCCATAATCAGACAAGATATAATGCGGTTTCAAACCAGCAACCCACTGGGACAAAGTACCATAATCCCCACCAATGAAAGGTTGAGTAGTCATCGTATCACGTGTGTTTGATTTAGGCTCAGCGGGAAATGCCTGAGGGTTCCAATAATGTTATTTCTCAGATTAGTTAGTTGTGAAAATGTAAAGCCTCCAGGCAGCAGGATTACAAGTGTTTCTGTTGAGTCAGCTGAGCTGCAGGAAAATTACAGAACCAAAAGTTACGAAGAGAAGGAAACCACTTCTGCTTCGCTTGTTGTTGAAGAAAGGACTTACAAGGTTAACATGTCTCCAATTACACCGTTTTATTTTGTACCATGCTCATCTGTCTCAGTCTGTCAGTCCACATGGTTAATAAAGATGCAAAGCTAATGCTAGCTTGTTAGTCTGCCCATGCCTTACTTGAACCAGATGCTTCACAGATCACATCAAAGATACACTGCTGACTGCGTCCAATCTGCGTTGTTTTATTGTTATCCTGCCACATCTTACTAAAATGTGTTGAGCTGACGTAGGAGACTGAGGCAACAGAATGGCATTTCTCCATTATCTGTGTCAGAGGCTGCTTTTGTGAGGTCTAGACTCAGGATGCCATGTATTCAAAGGCTTATCAGATGCCAAGCATTGTAATACTCAAACAGGATTTCTGGTGTTTTCATGGCTGCAACTATTTAACCTTTCATCACGAGGTAAACGATACGTTACCTTTGTGTGCTTTGCCGGATGACGTAGCAACAGTTGAGCCCGATTCAACTTTTTTCCAATGGCACCCAGGCTAAGCCAACGGACTGGCTCCATTGAAATGAATGAGAGAGCTCAAGTCTGTTTGAACGCCAAATCTTGTATTTAGAAATAAAATATGTTTTAAAAAGCATTTAAATAAATATCAACTTGGCATATCAATTAATGTAACTACACTAGTGGGTGTCTGCAGCGCAGTTTTAGAGCAAAAATAACTGAATAATGTGTTAAGACGAACAAGGATTGTGAGGGTATTAGTGGAAGATTATACTGTATAAGAACCCCTGTTGCCCAACAAGGATTTCAGTACTCTATGTACTTTTGTTGCCTTAAAATGAGTTACAGGTGTAAGGTAATGTATCACTGGTTTTAGTAAGTAGGCCGTAGCTCAGCGGTGATGTGAGTCACCTAACTTTGCTGATGTAACACACAGATGCGAGCTCTGCTGTACAAACACTGTGGTTTTTCTCACTGGAAGCTCCCATGTTGCCTCATCACTCATCGATATTTCAGACAAGACCAACAATCAAAACCTGTGTGCAAACCAGTGTGACATGACATGATTTCTTTGTTGTGAATAAAGTTCATGACCTGTATTGTGGCGATGCTTGTTAATCCTTTTCTGTTCCATTAGCTAATAATCGTCTATCTGGGAAACATGTGGACTCAGTTGGGTCTGCATCCAAAACATCAAAGATTCTGGTGTGTTGTTGAACTCAATATGAGGAAGTTGGCCAAAAGCAGACACTTGTTTTACTTTATTTTACGACAAAAGTGTATCGTAGTGTCAGTTTGTGCATGTGCGTGTGTGTGTATTAATCCAGAAAAGAAAGTGTGGAAGACGCAGTCGACCCCAGAGAGAGGTCAATGGCGTTTGTTTTGTTGCCTCCATATGAGTAACTTGGCTGAAGTTGACACATACCGATAGTGATGACATAGTAGTCAACACGCCAGTTGCACTGGCCACATTATGAAAAAGACCCTTTGAAAATTCACAAAGAAATGTCAGAGCTCCAAATACTGTATGTCACTGTCATATCTGCAATAGAATGTGCAGATCTGAATTTGAATACATTGCTCACTGTGCTCTGTGGAAAAGCAAGCCACAGTCTTTTCACAGGCATCTTTCAAGCCTACGGGGGGGGGTGAGCATTGAGTGTATTCGAGGAGTCTCACTTTATAGGATAAGGCCGGTGATATTTACCAGTGGTTACAGCGACGCTCGAATCTTTGTGTGTGTCATCATGGCAAAATGTGGTCCTGAAGACCCTGACTGTAGCGAACTACCACAGTGGAGGTTTTCAGTACTTTGCTAGGTATATGATATGTCTGTCTGTCCGTGGACATATTTTTTAGAGGAATGATCTAGTTAATCACAAAATAACAGCAAAAATTAGATGCAAGCCTGAAATTTCTTTTGGAGCAGCACGAATATGTTTCTTGAGATTTGTCAGACTGGTTCTGTGGTCCCTTGTGGGAGTCCTGATCCCCATGCAGGTTGAGAACCACTGAGATAGGGTACAGCGGGATTTACCTTCAGTCAGGATATGTGAGGGACAACCGCCTGTGGGAACCAATGAGTCAAGACATCAGCAGCTAGACAAGGGGAAGCCCGGCCTCACTGTCCTCATTACAGGCAACAGACCGTTGTGATGCTGAAGCGCGATGACTCCTTTTATGTGAGACCGAGTCTCAAGTCTAATGGCCCTGTCATTACTGGAGAGTGTAAACATGAGAAAACACTACATACAGACATGGGATTAGTCCTGGAGTAACTGTTGTGGTTTCGGAAACCACAGATCCATGTGTGTGTTATGTGTGTCTGTGCAAGTGTGTTCCATCCCTGCTAGCAGCGCCTCTTCTAACACTGTATATGCTGTGAATGTGTTGTTGTGAGCTCCAGCGTGGAATCAAAGTGAGTTAGAGCATGTGATCTCTGGCCTTGTAAAAGCTTGCGACCCAGTTATATAGACAAATGAAGACTTACAACAGCAGTCATCCATTACAAAACACATGAAGACTGAAGGGAGAAAACCCATGGGTGGAAATGACATTATTAAAATGCATCGCTTCCCAACAAAAGACGGCAATGTTTTTTGGGCTGTAGAGGTACATGTAGACGTACTCACAGCTTCCACACTGTGCTACATCACCACAGTGGAACTTGAGAAAGAAAGCACAAGGATTTACAAATGCATTAAAGAAATATACCACTTAAATCTCAACGTCTTGCAGCTTGTAACCTTGGAAGGTGGCTTTCAAGAGAATATAACTTGCTCTCTTGAGGAGAAAGTCAGCTCAAAATCCAATCACAGGAAAAAAAAAAAAAAGAACTTGTTAAACCCAATGACCCGATCTCTGTGATCCGTATGTGCCGTAGGTTCCAAACTAATTTTTTTACGAGTGGGGCAGTTTGTGACCGTCGGTTCAATCACCCGGATCGGCAGGAATTTGGGTGGAAAGTGAAAAGCAACGCCTACCCCTCCCTCATTACCACTACTGAGGTGCCCTTAAGCAAGGCTCTTAATCTACAATGCTCAGTGGAGCTGCTCAGTGACCAGCAGACTGGTTGTACCGTATATGTGTGAATGTGATCAAGGCGCTCTTGAAAAAAAACAGCATGGCTTTAAATTTGAATCTTTTTTGCATAAGACATCAGGCTTATAGTGCTGTACACTGCATGGGACATATAGGCACTGCTAATGTAACGTATAAAGACAGACAATACAAAAGTTTTCCAGACTTGAACACCATCTGTTTGTCGGCCTTCAGACGACATGGCTGCCTCACTCTTGTCACGCCTTCTAACGAACCAGCTTCTGATTAGCTCTGGCGCTCATCCCACCTTTTAATGACGACCACTGATCGGTCACAGGCCTACTCTACTTCAAACCCCCTACGTGGTGAAAAAAAACAACCAAGAAAGCCACGAGAATCAAGACTGTTATCTCTCTCTTTTCCCCTCTTCCTCTTCCTCAGTTACCCCAAAATTTCCCCTCTTCTCACCCATGTTTCAGACCTCTTTCTTAGTCTCTCCTTGACTACACACATATATCTGGACTGTGACAGATGTGCAAGACTATTCTGAATGTCAAACTTCATTATGGTCACGTAAAAGGTGCTCACTAAGGTAACTTGGGGGTGGAGTTTTGTTCAAAATAAACATGTCTTGAAAATCCACTTAGTGCTTTGAGTCTGCTTTGTATCTTAGGAAAACAAGAGCATGCTTCAAATACCTGCTGAAAACTTACAGAACCCTGTCAAAGAATCGTTCTTGATTCATCTTCAAAGTGGAGTACCCACTACAGAGACAAGTGCTTAACAGGTTAAATCAAGTGCATTTCAAGCGCTTCAAAGTACTTTCAAAGCTTTTTTGTTGTCGTCTCACTTCCTAACAAATGTCTTCATCTTCTCTGTATGAAATCTTTCTGCTTTGCTTTGCTCGCATGTCTAGACAGAATGCATTTCGTGGGGCTTTGAGTTGGCTGTCTATTGTCTACCTGTGTACCTGGGGATGGTGGGATGACTTCACCACATCACAGGGCTTTGTCTGCCCGAGTTTGTTCTCTCATCAGAGACCAGACATAATTGCCTTTAACTCCCTTCGCCCTCTCTGCTCCCCACTAATGTGTTGTGCGGGGGAGCTGGAACGTCTCTACCTGCCGTGTTTATGGATAAAGCCACGCCGGTCACCTGCTAACTGAGCGTGTGCAGAGAGGTTAGGAAAGGGGAGGGAGGGGGTCATTGGCCCACTTAAACCCGATACCTGAAATTCAACCTTAGGACATGGAACAGGACAGGTGTCTGGTTCCAACTGTGGCCAAAGTAATGGCTGTGAGTGTTGGTGTGTGTGTGTGTGTGTGTGTGTGTGTGTGTGTGTGCGCACGTGTTTGGGCCTTGCAGGTTACAAAACCCTTGCTAACATTACGAAAGAGCAGATGGAACTTCCAATGTCTTAATCTTTCCCCTGGCTCCTCACCCTTATGTGACCTTTATGCAAATGTGTGTGTGTGTGTGTGTGTTTGTGTGTGTGTCAGCGAATGTGTGAGGTTGGAGGTGCGTGCATTTGTGGCAGCGTCAAGGTCAAGAGAGCACTGAAAGCTGTCTTTAAAACTAAGCAGACTGCTGCATTGTGATGTCTAAAGCAGGATGCTCTCCGTGCTTGAAAGGTCTGGGAGCATTTTGGTCAAAAAACCCTCGAGCCTCCGTTCACACACACACACACACACACACACACACACACACACACACACACACGCACACACACACAAGCACACACACACCTGGCCTCCATTTTATCTCCTGCCTGACGCAATTCTGCACGTCATGGCAGCCGCTCCATAGACGTATCCCCTACAAGAGAACTTACTATGTAGCATGGGGGCAAATATCAGGGCACTGGATCTAAAGCTGCAACAATTATGCGATTAATCTGCAACTATTTTGATAATCGATTAATCGTTTTGGGATTTTTTTTTAAGTAAACTGAACATTTTTTTTGTTTTGGACATTAATATGATACCTCAGGCTGTGAGGAATTATTATATTTCACCATTTTCAAGACCAGGCGATTAATCGAGCAAACAATCCACAAATTTAGTAATGAAAATAATTTTTAGTCGCAGCCCTGGTGAAAGCAATGAGAAAGCAAATGTAGTGTATTCAAACAATCATCACAGCTGAGCTTGATATCAGCAGAAGACCTTCTGTATCCTGTCTAGTGATTCATTTTAGCTATGAAAGTTAATGAATTCAAATACTCCAAGTATCTAGCAGAGAGATGATGTGTCGAAAGAAGACTAAGATTCTACAGCTACACGGTAAGAGTGAAAGAGTTTTTCAAAAGTTTTACAGCCTTAAACTCCTCTCAGATACAGACAACATAACATGTCTGCCTCACACTTGTCCCGCCTTCTAATGAGCCGGAATCCGATTGGTTTTGGCACTCCTCCCACCTTTAATGACGAGCACTGATTGGTCTCAGACCCACTCCGCTTTTAACCTCCTGCCTGGTGAAATAAACAAGAAAGCCACGAGCAACATCCGTCATCAAAGACAATTATCTCTCTTTCCCCCTCATTCCCTCTTTTTTCTCCCTCTCCCCCTTCCCCAGTCCCCTTTTCTGACTCATGCTGTATACCTTAATTTAGTCTCTTTAGCTATGTAGATGTCTGGCATGTGACGGATGTGCCAGTTTATGCTGAATGTCAAACTTCATTAAGGTCATGTAAAAGGTGCTCACTTAAGTCTGTTACATGTAATGTAGCAAATCATTGCTGGGTCTAGGACTACAATAGATTTGAATGTACATTTACAATCACAAAAACACTCAGACACACATGTTAGTTATGTGATGTTTGAGTGAGTAGGTGAACGTATATTTGTGTGAACAATTTCCTTTTTTTGTAATTTCCTCTTTTTGCCTGTAATTATTTAGATGGAAGGAGCTATAATCATTAATTTATCCCTCCGCTCGCTTTCTCTGAAACCAGAACTAATCCACCTGCTGCATTATTGACTCGGAACCAACACTCCCAGTACCCACATCAATATTTCAGTGAAGACCATGCACCTCCACTGGGCAGCATGGTGAGATAGTGTTGATGTTGGTTGGTGGACAAAATGAACAAGGTGGAGACCGGTAGGTTTTTGTTTTGCTTCATTCTTTACGCCCAAAGACGGCAACACTTTGCGTTTCCCTATTTAGCATTTAGTAATAGCAGTATACAAACATTTAATACATTCTATATAACAAACTATAATGTGCCTTTTAGGACTATATTTTTTAAATGTTTAAATACAAGTTGAGATGGGATCACATCTACTGCAGCGTCTCTATTCGGCTGAACCGGTGACTTTTTTTTTCTCTCCATTATTCTCTTAGGCAAGTCTCAAAGAAGACTACAAATTGATAATATGAGGATCATTCACATCTGAAAGCAGCTCTTCGGGTCAGTGAGTTCACTCTGTCGACACTCAGGTTAACAGCCAGCCAGAGGATGAAAATGATCATTGCTTTGGTGACATGTAATTTGTTATCCTGGGAAATGTATCAGAAGAATTAGCATTCCAGTGGCAGTTGTGTTTAGTATTCCAGCTTTTTAAGTCTCCGGCAACACAGTAATTACTTCCATGTTGTTATTAAAGTATGGAAGCTATCTCAGATTGTAGAAGCACCAATATAAAAAGCTGTCAGCAGAGCATCGGGCGACATTTCTAAACTTTAGGTTTACATTTCAAAATGTAAACTCAGAGGTAGAACCATGTGATATGGAGAAATGCAGTTTGTAATTCAAGTCAGTAGTTGACAAATTAAGCATGAAACTGCAGATGGATCCGATGAGGTTTTGTGAGAGACTTTAAACTGGTCCGAGAACATTCCGTGCTTCTCCACTTGTGCCATTAAAAGAAAAACCAGGACCAGTTTCATCCATTTAAAATGTAGGACTGGCTTGTTGGCACTGTGTTTCGACTGACAGAAATTATTTATCCTAAACCACATCCAGCATTAGTGATGATGTTAGTTCATACACTGAGCTTACAGAGCCACCGCACAAAAGAAGAAACAAATACTTCCAATCGAGGAGGTCCACAGACATTAATAAAATCAACACCTGCTGCACACACTTCCTATGGGCTCTGTGAAGTCTATATGTTTCTGACTGATTGTTTGACTAAATAGCTCATTGTGGCATCAGTGCTGTTGGTGGATGGATATATCTGTAAGGCAGATGTCTGAGGGTTATGTCTGTTTCACAGACGCAACGTTTGGTGTCTAAAAAACAGAATATGGCAGCACTTTCCTTCAAATGTATAATAACTCCGTTATGACTTCATATTGAGTCATCATTTTCATGGCCCTATGAAATAATCTATTCCTTCTCACTGTCGATTTTAGAGGACGGTTGTGGACGAAGAAGAACAACAGGCCCTGCATCAGATCGCTCTCTGTGTTGGTTGTTTCCATTGGTAATGACCCTTTAGTCCTCTGACCTAAACAGGTACATGGGATGGATCAGATAGAGTCCACTTCAAGAATTATGTGTGATATCTTTATCCAATAATCATCTGGATCAGCCCTGAAAGAAGAGAAGATACACACGTGTGGCTCATTTGATGCTGCGTGATTTCCAAACAACAAAACGTTCCTGTGAATGACAGAAACCAGATCGCCAAGTCTCTAATATGTGACGACAGTTCTGCCTTTATGTTTTATTTGTAACTTTCGGAGAGACATGTTCGTGATTAGAACTTTTTTTTTTTTTTTTTTTTTTTTTAAATCAGCATGAGGAGACCAGCAGAAGTACTGTGGTGTCTAAATCATAAAATACCCTTAAACCAAAGCGCCAGACTTATTGCTTTAATACACTGTCTCAGAACATCTTTGTTTATGCGATGTGAAGGTCGAGTCTCTTCGTTTAGGAGTCTGGCATACCTTCTGAGGCTGCCTGAGAGAGGTGTTTACTCCTGTTTCTCTTATTGCTGCAGTTAACACGCTGATCCGAGTTTCTTTCCGTTTCAAGCGCATGTAATACATTCCGATGGAATGACAAAAACAATGCATTCAGTGGGAGGCACGACAACACAGAGCTTTAAAAGGACATCTCCGACATTGAATCGAAAAGCCTCTCCAAAACAGATCATATTCAAAGCGCATTATTAAGATTGTCACTGACGTTTTGCATTCACTGAGAATTATCTGTCCAGCTGCTCGACCGTAACTGTAATGTATCTGTACGTTATCGCAAGACCCCTTTTTAGTGTGCAAGTGCTTGAATGTGTCTGTAATTTAAGTTAACTGCCAGGGACATTTCTGCAGTGCTGGTTTGAGGACCGTAATACGTTCAAAGCCACCAGTTCAACCGCAATGAAACAATTAGAATCACTGAGCCGATCTGCTGGTCCCTAATGGCGTTCTCCTCCTAGGCATGAGCAATCAAGACTTTTCCAAGGCATGACCAGCGGAGCCAGAGGGGACCCTGTGTCAGCTCGTCTGGGCTGGAATCCGCAAAGCCGCTCACATTTACTGATCTAAAATCCACGCAGCTATTTGGGAATAAATTAGACCATAGCCATTTGGTTTGGCTGCTGACACCGGATCAGCACTTCCACTCTGTTTGACTTTGAAGTTTGGCCTCGGATTGTAATGGCAGTTTAAGCCAAAGACACCAGACAGTGAGATTGACTCATTTCTTTCCTACTTGGGGGAAAAAATGATTTTGAGAAATGTGGCCACGTCTAAAAATAAAAAAAAGGATAAATTCATCATTAAAGAGGTACTGCTTCTGCGTTGTGACCCAAATGTCCGAGACTTACTGTAGTTATGTAGTTATGTAGGCCTATTAGTATCATCGAAATTATAGTAAGTCCTATTTTTGGTACATTTTAGTTAAAAATGACAGTCTATTATGTAATATTTATAATTCAATTGTTAGAAAATAAGCTGTTCAGCTGTGTGTAACTTATTTTAAAGCAAACAACATTTGAATTAGAATCTTTTCCAGAGAGGGAAGCCCCTACAGCCATTTGAAGAAGTTCAGGGGGAAAAAGACGAATATGCGGGGCTTCACTGCCTCCAACAAATTGTTTTCTGGTGCGACGAAACATTTCTTTCCCTCACGGACGACTGACTTCCAACATCTGAGTCTTGTTAGGACTGTTACACAGAACAACAAGACTGCGGGGCGAGGCAATGCAGAGATCAGTCAGTAAATGATCGGCAACTGATAATTAGTTCAATAGTGAATCGTGCTTTCTATTACAGCACAGCAATTATTAAACGGCTTGAAAATGGAAGAGAAAGGCTTGGAGACATACTGCGTGTATTTGTTTTTGTGTTTGTCCGTGTGTATTGGTGCGTGTTTTGTGTGTAAAGAGTAGCTTCAGAGCTACTGACTAAATGTTTGTTCTCACTTTTACTTTATCTCTTGGCATTTCTCTGTCTCTTCTTCTCACTGCTTTGTTCTTTCCCTGGGAGTTTCCATTTGTATTGCTTCACAAGTTCCCATTCATTTATAAATAGTTCTGTATGTATGACGACAGTTATGCACTTCTGGAAACACGTTATTGGCCCACTGATGAAAGTATTGCAATATTTATACATTTGCACTATTATAAACTGGGTGTTTGTGACTTTCCTGGAAAAAGTGCTGTATTAAAGTTCTTCTCTATTGTATAAACACAAAAAAGGAAACTCTGCACATAATTCTGAAAACTTGAAACTCATGTATCAGCAAGACTCCACACTGCTAAAAGATCAGTTTTTACTCATTTAATTCTAAATCAACCAGGACTGAAATCTTAAGAATTTACATTTTAAGGGCTGCACTTAATGAATATTTCCATTATTGCTTAATCCGTTGATTATTGAAAACTATTAGTTGATTATCTACAGTAAATAG
Organism: Anarrhichthys ocellatus; assembly: GCF_004355925.1. NCBI lineage: Eukaryota > Metazoa > Chordata > Actinopteri > Perciformes > Anarhichadidae > Anarrhichthys > Anarrhichthys ocellatus. The sequence goes on from NW_022280046.1 coordinate 1,254,661, forward strand.
TTGTTGGTCTATGGACTTGATTTATCAACTGTACCAGCTCTTAGAGACTGTTTTCCATATAAATGCAATACATTTAGATTATCTGACACGGATCAGCATGAATACAATATGGATGTGGAAGAGAAATCTATATCACACCCAAAATGCAGCGTCGCTGCATGGGGGCTGTTCTATCTACCGGTGTCGCAGTGTAAAAACACTTTGCAGTCAATCCTAAAAAGATAGTACGGAACATTTACGAGGATCTTCAATTACATACGGCATGGTGAAGAAGTACATCGTAAAGTGCTGTCCGTGGTGCTGAAGTTTGTCTGCAGGTGTTGACATATAACATGGTTCTCTGGTACCTGAATAAGTATAGCACAGATTTTCTCCGTCAATAATTTGCTTTATAAAACGTTAGAAAATAGTAAAGCCTATAGATGGTACTAAATAGCTTGCTTTGTAAAACAACAGTATAAAGATATTCAGTTTATTAGCACATATGAGAGAAAAACAATAAATCCTCACAATTTAGAAGCTACAAAATTCTTGTTATCAGTGGACGTGAATGATTTTTCTTTTTTATTGTTGTCATGTTGGCGCATCCCCAGAAGGAATTACTTGGGAATCCTGAAGTACTAATACATGACGAGTTGACACTGAGGGTCTAAATGAAGGAAGAACGCAGCAGAACGTGATAACCCCAAACATATCTGCTGCATTCCTCGGACAGGAGTCAGATGTTCCAGTAATAACTGAGAACGTATGAGAAGAAAGAAAAGAGAAGAGAAGGCACGGCTGGAAATATGGCTGTTGTCTGACAATGTGAAAAGGAAATTAAACGATACTGAAACCAGACAGTAGACCTGGATTCTTGAAAGGCAAAACACAGCAACACACGTAAGGTACAGCTTCTTTTATCCAAACACAGAGCGATGTTTATCTTAAGATTAAGCACCTGTCAAAACAGCTGAGGGGGTCTTGACTCGGTTTGTGCAAATTTCTCAGAGAGGAAACTTTTGGACACTATCAGGCAAAGGCAACCATGTGTCATGGAGGGTGGAGGACTTTTTAACATCGTCACAGACACCACAGGAGGTAATCTTACTAATGAGTATTCCTTAATCTGGAGAATAAGACGTAATCAGGACAGTCACACTCATGTCGATGAACTCAGCATTTACGGCAAAAGGCTTTGCCCTTTGATGGAGCAACAATTCTGCTGAATGAAGGTTGGAGCGGTGGGGGGAGTAATAGTGTGAGGTGTCAAGTTAAGAATGGCTGAACACCTGCATGAATGGGATTTGATGTACGAGTCCGCTGGTAGCCGCAGAGCTGTGAATGAGCCAGTGATTGTGAAGCATGAATGAAGCAGCCGACGCTACGCTTAATCTTTTATTTATATTTGGACTTTGAACTACTGTCATTTATTTAGGTAACGTCCTGCAGGAATTAATATGAACCGAAAACTAGCCGAGACGAAATGCAAATGAAATCAACTTCATTTGAATGTAATTAAACTATTATTGTCACACATGTACACAGCGAAAATAATTGTCAGCATCTAACCCATTAGAAGCAGTGGGTAGCTACTATACAGCGCCCGGTGAGTAGTTTGGGGTCCTGGTGCCTTGCTCAAGGGCACTTGGCAGTGCCAATGAGGCAAACTAGTGCCTCTCCAGCTACTTGAACCGTGACCATCCGGTCCTGACGGACTGAGCTACTGCCGCCCTGCTGCAGACAACGATATGTAACTTATAATAAAGTTCAATATTGTTTTGGTATTGACCAAAATATGTCCTGGCACGGCCTACGGAATAAAGAAAACTGTCTGGTGTCACTGAATGGATGCTCACAGTCAGAATCTTCAGATAGTTCCTGATTTTAAATTACATTTTTGCCAATTTCAGACTATTGTATTTAGGCAACAATCTTGTTACACACATTTATCATTTCACAAATCTGGCTTCATATGTTTTAAAAAACAAAAAAAAGGTGTTTTGTAGAGAAACATGTTCATATTTCGCAATTTAGTGAGTGCTATTTTAGTATTGTAACACCCAAAACTCATATCTTATCAGCATTAGCACTGAAAAATTTCAAACAACACCAATACTAACAATACTAATCGAGAGGACCGAAATATTAGAAAGAAAGCTCTGCAAAAGTATGTAGAATAGTTTTCTTTCGGACTTGCTCTGCTAAACTGGTTGTCTGGAAAAGGGGAGAAGACAGAAAAAAGAGGGAAAGGGAGGGAGAGAGAAAACGGGCTGGGGCTGGGACACCCCCCCCCACGCACACACACAAACACACATGTACATGTGCAGACACACGTGCACACACACAGCTCTTCGAAGCCAAGTGGCTTTCATAGACATCCAATTACACTAAGAGATGACATCTGGGGAACTGCAGCAGATAAATAAGGTGAAAGGAAAGACGAGATTCGGTCACCTCAGAGAAACTCCAGATAACCAGAGAGCGCACCGCTGATAGAGATAGGCGAGAGGGAGAGGCATAGGAAAGAGGGAGGGGGCCAAAGGAGAGAGAGAGAGAGCCACACACAGGAGGAAAGAGGAGAGGCAGCACACCGCTCCAGCGCTCAGACTCCAAGAGGACAGAGGAGAGATAGGGAGCTCAGCTCACTGACAAGACGCACGACAAGAGAGGGGAGAAAGACGAGAGCTCCCGGGATCAGTTACACACTCAAGTAACTTCAGACAAACCCAGAGAAACAAAGAGAAGAAAAGAACAAAGTCTGGATTCTGTGACTCTTTTTGTTGTGGCCCGCCTTGCGTGGATTTCTCGTTTTATGAGAAGCAGCACTAATCCTTTCTTTTTTTTTTTAAACTTTTATTCAATTTGTATTGAGCAGTTTGGCATCTTTTATCCAGACCTCCTCCGCCTTCCTGTTATCCACCTCCCTGGACTGGAGAAGAGAAGTGGTTTGGGACACGTGTGTGTGGAGTAGACTTTTTGGCAGTGTATATGAATGAACTGGGTGTGTTTGTCTTTGGATGTGAGAGTGTAGGTGTACATTGAAACTTTAAAAAGGGATTTTGAGTGAGTGTGTGTGTGTGTGTGTGTGTGTGTGAGAGAGAGAGAGAGAGAGAGCAGCCAGGGGCAAAAAGCGGAAGTCTTTGGGAGGAGAGGGAGGAGGTGGTGAGAGGTCTTTGAGGCGAACCCCCAGTTGTTCCTGTTGCGAGGTGATCTGAGTTATGGATGTTGACGCATTCCTGCGGCACCGCTGAGGAATAAACAGCACCGGGGACTACAGCAGAGGCGGCCACAACACTGCGGGCTCCACCGCCGCAAGCAGCTGCATCATCACCATCATCATTTCTGATAACGCTACATCACGTTTACCGCAGCCAGCCATTCTAACACCTACGGTCCCAGTGAGGTTGTGGGCCCCCAGACAGAGGAGGTGTAGTCGGTCAGTCAGGGGGAGTTTCTCCCGCTCTCGCTCCCTCTCCCTGCACCCAGCTCAGCATGCCCCAGCCCCTGAGCACCTCCACAGCTCTCCCAGCTCCACTACCATGTGTAGATGGACAGTGACACAAGGTGCACCGGTCGCCTGGTTCTCCACCTGCCCCTGCTACAGACCTCCTTCACTCCTCCTCTCCCTCATCTTCCTCGTCCTGCTTCTCCTGCTCGGACCCTCCTCATCTTCGCCCGTGTCCGCTTCCTCACCAGACTCTGAGAAGAACCACAATGCACCGCGAGGGACTCCCCCTCACGTCTTCGTCTCGCACCCGCCGCCTCGCTCGTCGCCCGCACCGCTGCACGCGTCCTCTGCGAGGTTGCCACGGGCGACCAACGTGTCATGGTCCTCTGCGACGGTCGTCGGGCGCCACGTGCGGAGCAGCTACAACCATCTGCAAGGAGACGTGCGCAGGAGGAAACTGTTCTCCTACCAGAAATTCTTCCTTCGCATTGACAAGAAAGGAAAAGTTAATGGCACCAAAAGTGAGGATGATCCATACAGTAAGTCGACTTTGTTTAATTTCTGAATGGGTTTTATTGGTTCTTATCATTTTAAGATTTTTTTGAAGCTTTTGCTGAATATTTAGCCATTCAATTTCCTCTTTTTTGTTGCACTAAAAATCAATAGAAGAGCGCAAAGGGAAGTCTACATTAGGATGTTTGCTATTAAACATTTCTATGCTCTTATCTGTCAAAGAGAACACTATGGACACATTATGGGCTGGTTTTCTCTTACTGCATCTTGTGTGTTTATCTGGGAAGAGAGATGTTTCTGGTTTTCCACCCTGGGCAACCGCGCACATTGAGACAGGTGACTGGGCAAAGGAACAAATAACAGAGCTGCGTGCTTTCCAGCCTTTTCCCCATGTAGAGGCAGGCCAGAGAGAAAGGGAAGGGGGAGCATGAGAGTGGGAAAGGAAAAAAACCGAAATGAGTAAGCAAGGAAGATAAAAAAAAAAGAGAGATGATCCACTGGAACCAATTAGAAACTGCCCAGAGAAAGTTTTTCTTCTTTTGGGGAAATATCTAAAAGTCAGCTATTAACAAACCCCGAGGGAGAAAGACAAGTACACTGACTCCTCGCTGCAGCTATAATAGTGGTGGGTATATGCTAAGTATGAGGTTATATGGACTCAGATGTAAAGTATTAACTATGCAATTCCTGATCCTTTTTATGGTTGTACGGTTTGAGGGCTGTGAAATATGATTGTAACCTTTATGTATCCTGAGAAGGGTCACTGAGCACACATGCTCTTTTGTCAGCACCACTCAGTCTCACATTCACAGTTACAGTTCCTCTCTTTCACACTGGGGTAGACTCCAAGCTCTTAGTCCTCCACTGTGGGGCACTGAGAAACTCCACTGGTACCTCCAACGCACCTTGAGATAACTTAACTTTAGTTTTTGAGAGTGTGATTGCATGATGAAGGCAAAATGCAACATTTTGTGGAATCGAATCTATACACTAGCAAATATAAATCTACTTTTAACGACTTGAAAGGGTGTAAGGGCCCTCATTTACGACTGATCCAGAACAGAAAATCAGCTGTTATCATTCTGTAGTCCGCAACTTCATCTTCTAGTTCAACACATCTGGAAGTTCTCCAGGACTGCCACAGTCTTCTGGTCTCTACGCAGCTCAGAATAGCTGCATGGCCTCAGGGCACATTGACAGTAGTTGTTGAGGGAGAACAGAACATTACTCCCACATTTACCTGCCCAGAGTTTCCCTGCCAGCTCACCGAATTAGATGCACCAGGCTCATGCTGCATTACGTCTGTATGTGTTTGGAAGTGTGTGTGTGCGTGTGTGTGACTGTAATCTTTATAAATGGATCTTTATCACTCGCACAGCTTCATACACATGTCATAGGTTTGTATGCATCTGTCTATGGGTCTGTGGTGCTGTACAAGCCTCTCCTGCTAAGAGCGCATGCACTTTAGCACAGAGAGGCCAGTCTTGCCATCCATATGGCAAAGCCCACTTTTATTAGGGCCAGGGCCAGTGTGAATATGTGTGTGCATGTGTGTGTGTGTGTGTGTGTGTGTGTGTGTGTGTGTGTGTGTGTGT
>NW_022280046.1:1260208-1272553 GCF_004355925.1 Anarrhichthys ocellatus
TGTGTGTGTGTGTGTGTGTGTGTGTGTGTGTGTGTGTGTGTGTGTGTACTGTATGAACACATATGCATGTGAGAGGAGAGACAAAGACAGTATGAACCATACAGAGACAGAAAGTGACAAACTGAATTATATTTTTGCATGCCCGTGTATTATATCTGTGGTGTAAAATAACCAAGATTCCTAAAGCTGAAAGTCCAACGCCATCAACTCCAACCACAACAGTTGGGCAACATCTCACTGGCAGCTGAACTGTAAATGTAAAATGTGTGAAATGCAGATGAGCCGTCACAGCACTTTGCCTGAAAACATAACTCCTGCCGTGTCAGGCCTGTGAAATGATTTGACAGTAACTGGCAGCTTTGGCACTTTGGCGCGTTACAAAGTCAACTGTGTTAAAGGAATCACAATATCTATGTTTTTGTTTTTTTCTCCTCTCCATCAAATCACCATTAACATCACTGCCAATTTCGTTTGGTTTCCTCCCAGCTGCTCTTAAACGTGTGTGACATAACTTGCTGCGGTCGTGCTGCGCCGGGTAAAGTGATCTCAAATTATGCGGCACTGGAATGATGAGCAGCGCAGACGAGAAACTTAACGCTATCTGTTGGCTGGGCCTCTGGTATATTAAACTGAGGGTTTACGCTCAGGTGATCCGGTTTGCTTGATTTTTGAATAATATGGGTTTGTTTTTCTTGTGGTTCCCCGGCCAGTTTTGAAATCACATACAGCTTGAAGAACGGTGTGTGGTTTCAGCTATTTCTGTCCAACAAGAAAGACAGTGATGTGAGTGTTTCTGGTGGGAGAGGAAATAAAACCATCATGGGGGCAAGAATAAGCTAAATGACACAGTGAGTGCAGGTCAAATCAAACCATCCTGCTAATGAAAAAAATACCTTGAACCCCATTCAACGTAGTGCACAATATTGGTTTAATGCAATTTATAACCCAGAAACGTAGTACGAGCCAAACTAATTTTGAAAACAAGTCTAAAAAAATTGGGTCCATATTTATACCGATAAAATCAGAAACAGGCCTCTGTTTTCTCAGCTTTGGTCATAACCGTCGGCCAGGCAGGCTCTGATGTGGCCACTTAGCGCAGGATGATACTGTTGTCAACCACATCAGTCTAAACCAGGGGTGTCAAACTCATTTTCACTCTGGGCCACATCAGCATCACGGTCGCCCTCAAAGGGCCGGTTGTAACTGTAAGACTGTAAATGTAACTACTCCGAACATATTGTTAAATAACTGTCTCTGCATTTGAGTATTGTTTATTCAAGTGTAAAAATATTGTACATGCAGTTATATAAATGTAAAAATAAATGTCAGCACATTTCTGTTATTACAACTTAAATCCTTTTAATTTAGGGTTAAGAAACCCACATTACTCTCTCAAAGATCAAACTATTAAAGACAATATCAAAGACAAATATCAAACACAAGTTATTAACTTTGTTCAAAGCCTTTGAAGGGTGTGTTTGCACAATCCCACGTGAAGTATTTCATGTGTTGTAAAGACACGTTTAAAGTAGTCTTCAATGTACTCACAATACATTTCTATGTCAAGTGTACAGTAACCAGCCAAAGAGCTGCTTCTGTGACTGTGTGTTTAAGTATCTCATCATTTTGACTTTCTATCTCACAGCCAAGTCCAAGAAGGCTCTTTTTCATGCCTTTTGCTCTTTGTTTTTCTGTATCTATGAGACAAATACAGCAGACTAGTTCAATATTTGTAACTGATAACTTATTTGGTGGTACATTGATTTCTTTTCTGAATTTCTTTATTCTTCTATTGTATTTTTCATGTTTTTACTGGCAGTGCAATGGATTTTCTGTTCGTTTCAGTGTTTAGCGGCTGCACGGATGTAAAATCATGTCACAATGAATACGAGACATCATTAGTCTCTCTGATGCTAGAGTTTAAGAGAAGAATGATCTTATGACCTCAAATAATGCAAATCAGATATTAACAAACAGTACATGGACCACGTTTGCGTCATGACAATTTTGTCATTCCTTGGATGACCCATTTATATTTCACATCTAAAAGAAGAGTGAGATAATAAGTTGCTGCAGAAAAACACAGGAAGGTCAGGGAATCATCCAACATATCAGAGTATTGGACCCAGGATAAAGAAGAAGAAACAAATGTCCATTGTTGTCGCTGAGGGAGTTCATGACAGAAACTAGTCAGATTCTTCACAATACAGAGTGAGAACACTCAGGACTGTAGACTCACAGCTGGTCACCATGTCGAGGTCAAATTGTGAACAACAGCAGTATAATCTTCAAAAAAAGTCCCTGGATAAACAGTGGGATCATTTTCATAACCTCCCTTAACCTTTAGGTTCAGCTGGAGTCTCAACGACAGTGTTTCTGATGGGGGGCAAGGGTCGACAGGAGCTCTGCAGTATGTGTGTGTGTGTGTGTGTGTTCCTGTTTGTGTATGTATGTGGATCTGTGACCATGTTATGTACGAGAGTTTTGCTGTTCGGAGGAGTAAATTCACGCATGTTACCTTGCAAGTGAAGGTTACTCTTGACTTTATTTTCGTTAACAGAGCACGAGAATATATTGTTCAAGTACAAATATTAAATATTAATATTAAATATTAAGTGTATTAATGAGGTTTACAGGGAAAGAGTGATGAAGCGGAGCGCTATGGTGAAGACAGAAATTATGGAATATAGAAGGTGAAGGTTAGGAAGTCTGAGAGAACCAGACCAATACATTGAAATGTGGATTTAACATCACAAACAGTCATAATCTGCTAGTGTCATAACTCTCCTATGAGCAATAAAATAAATAAAAACATCTTTTGTTTGTCTGTTTTGCATTATAAAGTAAGATTTCCATTGATGTTAATGGTTTTGACAGGGTCCCATTCGAGTTAAACATCCCCAATTAAACATGGTGATGTTCATGAAGTGGTTAATGAACAGTTTCTTACCGTCAGAAGGCCAGGTTGTGTTTATTTGTACTCGTAGCTCCGTTAGCGTTACAGTTTGGGTTTGGCTGGCAAAGACCCCTTTTGGCTTGTGTTTATGAAAGTTGTTGCGTTGCCCTGTTACACACAGGTGTTTGTCCTTGGTAGATTCTTTAAATAAATGTTGATAGCGGAACATGTCCATGCCTTTTATATTAACTGAACCCTGTACTGTTTGTGCTTTCAGTGATGGGCTATAAAACTTTTGTCTCTATACTTAGAAACATAAATTCATGATTAAGATGGGCTGATCTCCAGTAGTTACAGAGAGGGAGAAGTCTAGCACCAGAGCTCGAAACATTCAGTGTGTGTGTGTGTGTATGTGCATGACTGCATCTGCATGTGTGCGCATGCAAGCTCTGGTCCAGTTTTTCTCCGTCTGCTCGCCATAAACTCTGCTGTTGCAATCTAAGCCTTTTGTTACAGCCTGGCCTTTTAACTCGCAGGCAGACGGGCTGCTTCTGCTAACTGGTAAAGGGCCCATAAAAGAGTCTTGTGCTTTGGTTTTGTGACAAACCACATCAAACGGGAGGGGAAAGGGTTCGAACAGGTGAAGCTGCCTTTAGAGAAGCACCGGCAGATCTTATTCTGACGGATCACAGCTCAGAAATGTGTGTGTGTGTGTGTGTGTGTGTGTGTGTGTGTGTGTGTGTGTGTAAATGTGGCGAGATGGAACATTTTGAGCCCGATAGAGAAGTGTTGTGTTGTGGAACTCGTCTGTGAGTAATGGGCTTAACATAACGAGCCAACATGATGCACTGTGCGCTTCGAAAATCGACTTGAAGCTTAGAGGTTTAACGAGCCTTTATTGACCAAATAAAGGAACTGTGGGGATGGATTGATGCCAAAGATTATATTTAACAAAAAGAAACAAGGCCAAGAGCAATTTGCAACAACAGCAACACGTATACAAGAGAAAATTGCCTGTAACTGCAAAAACATCAAGTTCATCTTTATGCCATTTCTTTTATTGTTCCAACCGCAAATCGGTCTCCCAATGATCTCGCATCGCTTTTGCAAAGCAATATGAGACAACGGTTGCACAGTTAAGTAGCAATAGATAAATGCATTAAGAGAAAAACAAAAAACATCTCCAGGGTAAGAAGACATGTGAGAGACATTAACTTCATCTTAACCCTTCATATCATTCTATATTTATTGTTATTTGCTTCTTCAGGTCAAAGAAAGAAATCGTCAAAACAACAATTAAACATTCACAATTTTTGCCTGAAGCTGAGTCCATCTTCAGTCTTTTATATTAACCTTACTACTACTACTGTATATCCAGACAGATTCAACTGATTTTTGGCAAACCAGCTTGGCATAAGTTTGTCCATAACACATAACTCGAACAAGAAGCTGCCTGCTGTCACTTTAAAACCTCAAGACTGACAATAATACACCTCTATAGAGACGCTCTATAGACTGTCCCCGTTTCTCACTTCATCCTTGCAACTATTCCTGCAACCACGCTCCACTTCCTACTGGCCCCTTTAGCTAATCCTCTCAAACCCCTGATAGTTTTACGGCTTGGTGTAACTGGCTTTAGGATGAGAGAAGAAAGGGCCGGCGACCACAGCTTAAACCAGTAATTGTTTCAGGCTTGAAAACCGATATGGACGCCTTGACCTCTTGCCAGTCTGGCAGCCAGAAGCCTCTCTCCGTCCTGTCCGTGTGCCTGCCTGCCTGCCTTAGCTCCCCTGGTCAGAAAAACAAACATAGGACGGAGAAATGTTTTTTTCCTGGCTTACACCTCGGTCCCAGGGCATGCAGCCCACAAGCTAACCAGCAAGGGGGCAAGAGGGCCGGTCTGACTGTCACATAGTGAAGAAGAAAAAAAAAGAGAGGGGGAGACGAGACTGGGGTTCACTTGTGCAAAAGAAACCGAGATGATTCAGGTTTCTCCTGCGGTATTTTGAAGCTATTTTGCAGAATTATAGAACCTAATTAAGAGTGATGCATGTTGACCTGAAACCAAAATGCCCTGTTAACATTACAAACTGATGCTAATACAGTCAAATACCTATTTCAGATCCCTTAATCTCTCGAATGAATATTCAGATTTGTAACATTACTGACACTTGCAAGAAGCGGTAAAGCCATAAACTGCAGCACTAGTGCCGAAGGGTTTAGCCAATTGATGGAATAGTTGACAGACAGAAAACAATATTTGACATCACTTTTGACAGTGGATTCATTGGATAACTCATTTGTAAAGCTAAATTTGACGTTTCTTAGCCTCTCAAAAGTTAAGATTGTTTGGTTAATATCACTATCATCACCAATATTAATATCAATACAAGCAAAATGTTAAACCAGCAACGTACAAGAATGCGACAATATCTGAGGGACCAAGCCGCACAAAGTTTTGAAACGTTTGTCTCTCTATCCCCACTGCACCAGGTATGTTGGAGATCAAGTCAGTGGATGTGGGAGTCGTGGCCATCAGGGGCCTCAGCAGTAACTACTACCTGGCAATCAGCAAGAAGGGAGAGCTATACGGAGCGGTGAGTAGCAGTTTCAGTAACGTTTTGATCTGCCCATTTTAATGTAGGATATCCATTACTTATTACGTTTAGTGTCCGATACTTATGCAGTCTGATGAATGTTCATTTTATGTGTGAATTTGATTGAAACAAGATAAGATACCTTAAACTGGTGACCCTGCAGCTTTGACTTTTCTTGAAAGCTTTTTAAAACAATGGACAAGACTCTCTATTCCAGAAACAGGAACCACAGTTAGTGAATGAGAGCTCTCCTCCCTGCTACCTACCTCTCCTCTCCTCTCCACTCCATTCAGAAAAAGGAAACACAATCCTACAGCTTCTCAATTCTGCTTCAGTCCCTGTGGGGAGGGCATGCCCTTGTTTTCATCCGTTTTCTCCCTCTCCCTCCTTTTCTTTATCTCATTCTCTCCCTCCTTTTCTTTTTTCTCTTTCGGTTACTTTGAAAGACCCAACTTTCAGTGCGTCTCTCTGGGAGCCACGCCACAGATGAAATGACACACGGTAGAAAGAGACAGAGAGGCATTCTGTTGCATGGCCTGAAACTGAATTCCCATGACGTCTTCTGCTCGGTGCAACACAAGCCATAGTAGCACGGTGGTGAAGGGCCGGCGTTCGATTACACTTGATGGGTTTACACAGTGACTTCTTTATCCGGTGGTAATCAAATGAAATCATTGTTTCATTACGACGGCAGATCAATACACGCAAGGGACACAAAGGATTATGATTGCCTTTAGGTTTTCATAAAGAAAACTCATGATGAAGGATGGATCAATTCACTGTGTGGTCTCTGCAAAATGAATTGTGTTCAGCAGTCATTTCTCTATTAAATGTAGAGACTTTTTAAGATCTGGCCAGTGAGTGAAACAGGACAGTTATTATTATTTTTCACAATTTATTACCATCATTTAATGTCACTTATGATTAGAGTTTAATTTTTTTTAAATCCGCTTTTACAATCCTTTTGATTCAAAAGGCAGCCAGCATGCACGTGCACACACACACACACACACACACACACACACACACACACACAGCTTGGTCGTACTGAGCACCAGCATATACATATAAAAGCTGCACAGTGTATGTACAATATTCCCTTATTGCTTTGTGAACATTCATTTACTTTTACTTCTGGAACCAATTTAAACAGCTGTGGGCAGATACAGAGAGAGAGACGGAGTTATATTGTGCATGTGTGTGTGTGTGTGTGTGTGTGCATGTGGGGCGAGTACATTTCTGCTCGTGAACAAACTGCATCCAGTGAACTGGCTGTTTAAGCTTTAAGCTGCTTCCAGTAAACTGACAAATGTTACTCTCTCAGATCATTTTCTCTTTATTTACCACTGGGTGGTCACTAAGGTAACAAGCCACAAACACGGTGTCACGATGCTCTTTGCTGGCACGGAGCCCGAACCTTTGAGACGTCACATGACACGCTAACCTCTCTCCCCCTGTGCCCTACCACACATGCCCTACTCCCATCATCCACTCCACTGACACACAAACATCACCTACAACAATCTGAGTTTCATGTCCAATGTTTATGTTAATAATGAAACTGAAAGATTAAGAAGAGGAATTGAGGACACGATGTGGATAAGGAGAATACAAATTGGATGGGCGGAAGATCATGATTAAGTGAAGACTATAGGCTCCATTAAATTGTGGGGTTAATAAATTGGGGTTATAACAACCACAGCTGTTATAATCTGATCTGATTTGGGATAAGTTAAATAAATAAGATCATGCAAAATCCACTAATCTAACGCAGCAAGTTCTGAAATTGACGCATTTTCACAACATGAATCTGCTCTCAAAAGCATTAGGCTGCAACAAATGCTTATTTAGAATTACTCATTGCTCTGACTTCTATGAAATAGCGACAGTCCAAAACCCCAAAGATATTAAGTTTACTGTCGTTCAAGACAAATAAAAAGCAGACTAGAAACAGGACTTTCAGGTCTTACAATCTGACATTTACACTCCTTGTCTCTCCCCTTCAGAGGGACTTTGGTCCGGACTGCCGTCTGATTGAACGCATCGAGGAGAACAAGTACAACACCTACGCTTCAGCAGAGTGGCGCAACAAGAAAAAGCACATGTTTGTGGGACTGAACGCCAACGGCAAGCCAATGAGGGGGAAGAAGACACGTAGGAAAAACACTGCCACTCACTTCCTGCCCATTGTGGTACAACCACGATGATTGGACATATCAGCCACGAGAGAGCTCTGCACAATGCAGGGTATTGGACTTTTTTGGAGTTACGGCGATGGCTACATTGGACAGATCTGAATCAGATCTGAATGATGCACTGAGGAGGAATGGAATGGAAACCTATATGACATTTTTATCTCTGTTGGATAAAGACATTTCTATTTTTAAAAGAAAGAAATAAGATATATTGCCTAACAATGTGTATTGTATTTTCTGTTTTAAGTTATCAAGTACATTGGCACAGTAGAAAATATGAAAAAAATGACTTCTGTGCCAAAATGTGATTAGTAACTCACATTTCTAGATTTGTGTACATGTAAAGCGCTTGACAGGGAAGAAATAAAATGAGAGAATATGTAAGAGGAAAAGAAAAAGAGGAGAAGAGGAAGTATGGATAGAAAGCCGACTGATCGAAAAGGAGGATAAAAGACAAGAAAAGCAGGAAAGGAAAAGGATGAGAAAGAGTTAAGAGTCAAGAAGCACCATCACAACAGCAAGTCTAACACTATCATATGTTTTCTTTAAATTTATTTATTTTCTGTAATATTTAACGAAAACGAACAAAAACGCAAAAAGGACGAATCTTGTCTTTTTTTTTACCATTTATGCTTGTCTTATTGAATACTTACCATTTAAACCTGAATAAATATAAAAAATATATTTGTCTTCAAGTTGTTTGACTGACTTATTTTCACCTTTCAATTATTGGTTGTTCATATTTTAAATACACAGTGAAGAGATAGAAACAAAATACATAAATAAACTAAACATTCAAGGGAATGCCTCAATCAGTGGACCCCGTAATTGATCCGCTGTTTTCCTTTTATATTACCATGAGAAGAATTAAAATATAGGAGACAAAAGATAATGTGACAGTGCTATACTATTGTATTCTTCATCTGCTGGTGAAGACCATGAGATTAGAGTTGAAAAGCAGGTTTTTGACCTTTGAAATAGCAGGGTTGAAAAAAGAATCTTAGTTTTTGGTCCACTTACGAGCTTTTTCTGAAGCTATCAAACGCATCTCATGGTCTTCATTGGTAGATGGACCTTTACTCAGTTTGGCTGGATGGAGCAACCACTTTTCAATGATGTGTACTGTGTGGTTGACAGCTTCAGAGCTAGTAAGTAGGTCATTTATTACCATTTCATAAGGTCAAGAATTATCTCATATTATATGATTATAATCATCTATATCTAAGAGATCAGAGTCTAAAACTAACTGAGTAAATCGGTGGAGTACTTTCACAACCGGGACGTGAATCAGGAATCTGTAAGTAATTAGATTTTTTTTTTTAAAGAATCCCAGCAGACAACCTGGTTGATGAGTTCACTTTCCATTTTCTCGCTGCAAAAAACCCTCTCTTCCTACAAGTACACATGGCAAACATGGCTTCCTGGAGGATAAACACTGTCTTTTATGTGATAACAACAAAGACAAAACAGGCTTTAGAAATGGCCGACACACACGCAGGCTCTCTCTCACACACACACACACACACACACACACACACACACACACACACACAGACACACACACACACACACAGACACAGACACAGACGGCTGGGTAAAGTGGTGTGTGCATCAGTGTGGTCCAGCAGCTGGGAAAAGCCTCCTCCTTGACCTTACTTGTCTGAAACCTGTTGCTGTGCCCCCCCAGAGACAGAAAGACACATAGAACAGGACATATGGTGTAACGTAAATATCACTCCCTTGTTTATCACCTGATTCTCATTAACTATGATGTCATGTTTTCTTTATTCCTCTCTTGCTTTCCCTCTTCTTTTCTTAAACTCCCTCTCTGCTGTCTGGGTCCTGCTGTTTCCCCCAGCACTGCATTCACTTCCCCTCCCCCCCCCCTTGTTTTTCAAACTTTTGTCATGTCTTGGTAAAGTTCAGATAGATTCCAGCATTTAGAGGGATCAGACCTAGAGCAAGGTTATCGCACAAACACACACACACACAGACACACACACTGCATCTGCCCAGGGCTGCAGCAATTGTAATGTGTTCATTGCATCCATCACCTTCAACTTTCTGCCATCTGTTTCTGCGTGTGTGTGTGTGTGTGTGTGTGTGTGTGTGTGTGTGTGTGTGTGTGTGTGTATAAGGTATTTCCTGAGTATGATGGAGTCCACCAGAGTCGGTCGATCCCAATGTGTTTATTACAGAAAAGGGTCCTAGATCCTATTTTTGTGTTCAGGAGTCCTCAGTGCCTAGCACTCATGTCAAAAACGTGAGTAAGTATGATGCATCAGAGGGAGATTCAAATTTCCTTTCATCCTCCCAGGGCATCTAGTCCTTTGTTTATATGATTACTTGGGTGTTCTGTAAACGACATATCATGTACAATTACTCTGAAATGTTTTCAAGACACTGATTCCCCCCCTGCACACACACCCCCCCCCCCACCCCCAAACCCCCACCCCAATCTCCCTCCCTCATAAAGTTCAAGGGCTGGCATTCCTAAGCCAAGATTTCATTATTATTTGGGGGTACAACTTCAGAGAGCTACATATGTTAAGCTTCTCGTTTAAGTCCGTTTTAGAACATAGGAATCTCGAGCAGACATTTGAGACAAATTTGTCTACTTGTTCATTCAGGGGAACTTGGAATCAAGACTCCATATATGTCATGTGTAGACCTCTTGGAATAGCTTGATGTTTTTTGTTTTTATTGCAACTTTGACATGACTTAATGTAAGGCTTGCCTTTTACACGTAATGCATAACAAGGCCAGACTTTAAACGCAGGGCCTTTATCCAAGACAGATGTTTCACACTGATTATCTACCCCAATGACATCTGAGTCAGTCTGTTCAGCGGCACCCAAGCCACGCATCATTTCTCCCATTTCTGCAGTGTGCCTAACATGTTACTAAAAACTGTTTGCCAATGCCATTTTTTTAGTGTTGTGCTTGGGTATGTTTGGTTAGTGTTTGGTTTGTTGAGGCATGTGGCGAGGCTCAGTATGTGGTTTCTGTTTTGACTACATCAGGATCTATCGGACCTGTGTCGGACCTCAAATGAAACGTACACCATCGGCTTCACACGTTCACAGCTCCTCTGTTTGCTCAGAGAGTTCTGTGGCCGTGCGACCTGACCGCAGCAGCAGCTGTGAATATTTTACTTCCCGGGGAGAGAGAGAGTTTGCAAGCTCTGAATTGGAGAAAGACGTGTGGGTTTGGAGGAGAGGTGAATAACTGAAAGGACCACAGTCCTGGGGGCATTTACGGCAGTTGACGGGGGCGGGGGGCTAGAAAGAAAGGGAGGAGGGGAGTTGTTTGCTGAAAGGGCAGCAGTTTGGACGGGATGCCGAAGGGTGAAAGGAGGGGGTGAGCGGCTGAGAGGAAGAAGGGGTGATGGGGGCGATTAAAGGAGTTGCCAGAAAATTTGGGGTTGGAGGGTCGGGGGGTGGTTTCGAAGGGGTATTTGCAGAAGTAAAGAGGGTTGGGGGGGCAAAGGGGCTTGGAGGTAATCATTGGAAGCAGACCAAGGGAGTTCCTGGAACCGAGGAGGTGAACCTGGAGTCCTCCTCCTCCTCGCATGTTCAGCTCCTTTTAATTAATTTCTTTTTTTTTTTTTATCATTTAGTCCTTCATAGCTAAACTTTTTGACATTGTCTCTCTCGTCAACAGCACATTTACCCCTTGCATGCAACATAATCAATAAGTTGCATTAAAACGATGAATTACACGAACATGTAAAGTAAATGGAATTGCCTGTACTGACAAACCCACATAGACTTAAGCTCCAAACTGCTTTTCAGCCTTACATATTTCACTGTTTTGGTTCTACAGCCAGAAGGTTAATTCAAATCCTGCTGCTCTAATCAACACTGTTACAGACAGAAGCAAGCAGCCATTTCCAGCCAAAAAAAAATCTGATTAACGGATGTCTCTGTCAGCTTCAGCAACAGATCAAGTCAGCGACTAGCTGTTGAAGGAAGACATCTCGCTGCTATAGAGCTAGCTATCTTTCTCAGGTGTTGGTGGAGACCAAAACAGAGCTATGAGAGTCATTCATGAGATAGCCGGAAAATTAATTCCAACAGATGACAATCCTGATCTGCATACCCGCCCTGTGAATAGGCAACTGTTTGCCAAAAGGTTAGCCATAACGGCATATTAATGCAGCTACATGTCATGGCTGTGTGACTGACCGCTTAGTTTGGAGTTTGCCCCTATTGGCCAAGAATGGTAACTGAATTATTTATCATGCTAAAGTAAAGTTTGTTTGTAGTAATACACTTCTACTTACAAGTAATTACTTACTATTCAATTACAGAATAAAACATTAGTAGTCACAACACTTGAGCATACAGTATGTTTGCATTTGGTTTGAGCTTGTCGGCTGAAATGCTTTAGCTACTGTTACAAGAGTTTATAGAGTGATGCTACAGTACACACAGCATACAGATGTTAACTCTACCTGATACAGGGAACCTGTATGATGACTTAGACTTACACTAGATAGCTGAAAAGGTTTAGCTACCTAGTCATTTTCTGGTACACCAGCTAAACACACAGTCCTCTCATTTCACCACCATGATGGCAGGCAGGCAGGCAGGCAGGCAGGCAGGCAGACACACACACACACACACACACACACACACACACACACACACACACA
>NW_022280046.1:1272563-1292693 GCF_004355925.1 Anarrhichthys ocellatus
ACACACACACACACACACACACACACACACACACACACACACACACAGGGCCAATGGTTGCCCTGAATGTAAATGAACACATCCATCTCATTATTATATAAGTACAAGGAAAACTGGAAAGGTTTCTTGGCGGGAAATTGGGAATAGATAATTAAACTTCAGCCAAAGAAAATAAGAAAACTAAGGAGAATAAAATGAGTAAAAGGAGAGATAAACAAAAGTGAAATACATGTTTATCTACAATCATAATAATAAATCAAAAGCTTAATGACCAAATATGCATTTAAAAGAAAGAATTCTGCGATTATTTATTTTTCTTTTCAGTGAAGCATCAGCCGACAAGCACCTTGAAGTTTAAATATAGAAATAAGGATCGTTGCATCTCATTTGTAAATGTGCCTTTACACGCACACACACACACACACACACACACACACACACACACACACACACTCACACAGCTCTGCGTTTTCCGTCGCCCTTTCTGGTTGAGGGGCGACCTGTACCTGGAGCGCAGCCTGAGCTCCAGCTCCATCCTCACATCTCCTGAGGGCTTCAAGTTTCCAGCAACAGGTGGCTCAAACATTTGCCTTGGCCTGCACTGAGGTGAGGCCTCTGTTTATCGATTCAGAAAGGAGAGTGAGGAGAGGGAGGGAAAGACAGAAATAAAACGACAGAGGAAGAAAAAAAGATGTTAAAGCCAGTCAGCAGGATAGAGAAATATTCAGGAAAAGTCAAGAAAGAAAAAAAAGAGTCCTAAATGTAAGTCAATCAAGTTGAGTATGGTGCATGTGCATTTGCTACATGGAGATAAAAACAAAAATGTAAGCATGTAATTTGCAATAATATTCCAGTCAGGGCTTTGCTAAACGTTTTCCAGAGCCTGAGTCAGAGCATATATACAAAACCTCAAAATTAGTCTCCTGTCCTCCCGCAGTTTTTTTTTTTATTATCTCATTCCTGCCTCGCTTGATTCATGTCGTTTCTCCTTTCTCTCCTCGGCTCTACCTCTCCTTTGCTTTCCTCACCTTTACTCCCCCACCCTCCTTCCTTCACCCCCTTCTCGCCAGAGGAATATGCCTTCAGCCTAAATGAAAATATATTTGTTGTTTTCGTTGGCCTTCTCTCCTCCAACTCCACTGGCGTGATTTAGCCTTAGACCCATGGCTGCTGGAAGCGGCTACGGCAGCAGAAAGCCTCTATTAGTCCTTGATCACTGGCTGCCTGACAGCAGAGTCAACATGCAGGGCATTAGGGTCTGACATGGGATCAAATAAAGGCTAATTTACTGGGTGTCTGTATACAGTAAAACCACATTAACCATTCCCCTCCCTGGTTTTGTTTTTTAATAATTAAATTAGCTGTCAATTAAATGAACAAGAGGAACGTTTTTCTGGAGCAAAAACACAAAAAAGGAAGTTCTATAATGTATTCTGGTAATGGTTAGAGATGGGCAGCTGATGTGATTAAATAGTATATAAAAATAAATCACATTGGTTCAATTTAAAGGCAACATGAGTGCCAACAAGTTGTCTTTTTCCATTGGAAGGCATTTGCTGATTTGAAAGGGACTTTGGTTGAATGTCTTGTTTACATTGCAGGGTAAAGATCTTGATGCAAAGCAATACAAGCTGTTATGATGAAGAATACCTTTACCATCTGCTGTTGATTCATGTAGAAAAGTGTCATCGTGATTGAGATCAGACTATCCCTCTCCCTGAGGGAACATGTTATTGCACAGACCTCCGAACATGATGTGAAGGTGTTTGTAGGATGGATTGAAACACATTTAGACATCACTGCTGTGAGCTGAAATTACCACACAGACTCACACAGTGATAATGCTTATACAAGCTTTTACAAGGTCGCTGTATTCGCCAAACCGTCTCTGTTCTTCGTCATGAACCAAGTACTGCACCACAGTATCAAACAAAAGCAGTGCGATAGGCCAGGTGTGCGGAGGTGAGAAAGCAGGCTGGGTTTCAACTCCTCACTCCAGCTCTCTTTTTTCTCTTCTATACACAACTATTTCTGTCTTTTTGTTTCTACAACCAAGTGCAACTCAACACTTACGTTTGGTGTCTATATACCATTTAATTTATGGCAGAAAAGCGCTGGCAGGGGCGCGTTACACATACAGTGACGACACCCGCGCCTTTCTGAAAAGTTCACATATTAAACTAGAAGCGCTCAGAGCGGTTGCACAAACAAGTCAGAAGGCTCTGGAAAAATATGATGTATGGACACCTTACAGCCTTACAGGAGAGGCCGCCGGAAACATGCACCGTCATCTTGATATTTCAACTGCCTTCCAACATGGTCGGACGATGAAGTATCCCTCGACATCCCAGTCTAGTATCTATTCATGCATGCAACGGCCTTTTCTCCGAGTTCGACTTTTTAGTAAAATACTTTTTCACCACTCAAAATTTGTTGTGCCTGTAGGTGGTGATGCAGGAACATGAGGAATTGAAATGTTTGATAATCAATTAGTCACATTCATTTGGACAATTTGTCCTCTTGTATTTCCAGCATGCACGAATATTTCCCTGTGTATTTTGATCCAGATCCAAATCAGTCACTTGTAAATAGGGCTGGCCCCTCTTATTTAATCAGTCATGCAATCGGGCATTTTGGTCTTAGTCAACTAATATTTCGAAAGTCAATAAGTCAATGCTTCTTCATGCTGAATGACTTATTTCCAAGAAACTTATGCGCACATTTCTGTGGTAAACACACAATTTAAAGTGGTGCTTTTGTGTGGTTCTTTGTGGAGAAAGTCCGTTTCACAGATATCTGGTGATTAAATCAACTAATCAATTAGTCGAGTGTGACTTTCCTTTTAGCGAGGACAGCCCTTCTTGTCAACATTTCATTCTATCAGATTAGGATTGTGTAGTCTTGGCGGACATGCGTGTTCTCTGAGTGCTTTCTAGTTCTTGATTATCTTCTTACAACACATGTCGTTTTGAGAATTATAGCTATACCCAAACCCTTTTTCTGGTCAGAGCGTTGGTAATATGAGGGGTTGCGGCTGAGGTTGGTGGTTGGTGTGTTATATGTGTGGTGAGAGTGTGTTTTAAAGCAAGAACAGACATGAGGTGAGGTGGCAAAAGGAGCTAAGGGTTTCTTTTTCTGTGGTAGTGTGGGGAGATTGGTGCGGTATAGACCTTCATCAGGGTGGTGGCAGGATCAAGCTATTTTAGGGAGCTCTGTATGTGTTCAGGTCTATGTGTGCTGAAGCTCAGAATATATATGGAGATCATTTTACAATTTCTTTTGAAAATGTAAAATGCAAATAAGTATGTGAACTGAGCATGGAGAATAAGAGGAATATTGTAAACATTCTGCATCCATGTTAAGAGTCTCTGGAAGGGCTGTGTCTTTTTCAATGTTTACTCTTCACAAGAATAAAAATCACACCGAGAAAGACAGTGTAGTGAAGTGTCTAGGTCTTGTTGAACCCTATTCAACTACATTTTTCAGTGTCTGACCAAATGGTAAATGTAAACCATTAGCTTCTTTGCTAATAATTACATCATGCTCTTGGGAATCTCTACCACTCACCGATGTCTGTGTGAGTTATTGAAAGTGATTTCTTCTTTCAGTTTGTGCTCGTTTACTCCCCCTCGAGCTAAACTCCCACTGGCTCTTACTACAACTGAGCTCATTCTTGAAAACTACTTCATGACACACAAGCCACGAAAATCAACACATTTGAAAAAAAAAAAAGAGACTCAAGTGGCGAGTCTCGAAACCTGTCATACATGATCTTTTGCACAGACTGTTGGGCCCAAGTGTCCCTCGATCACCAATTCAGCTCAAAGGTTGGAATGTCACGGTCTGGTTTGGAATCAGCGCAAAAACAGTCGGCTCGTTAAAAAAATTGTGTGGCAATAAGCAATATGTGGTTTTGCACTGAGAGGGGTCTGTGTGGGTGCACCACATCAGGGGTTTAGATATCATAGTGAATCCTACAGCTTGTAGAAACATCAGCTTTGGGATGTATGCTCACTGTGGATGGCTGTGTTGTATCACACTGTATGAAATACCGAAGCCGTTTCTCACGAATCAAGTTCAACACAGATTCACAATGAAACCGGATTTACCGTAAATGCAAGGGGTTAACAGCAGTAGATACCCGCAGCATAGTTCTTGTAGTTCAGTGTCAGATCTAACCTGTTTATAGAAAAACATTAGATGGATGCTCGGGCATTATAATGATTTTATTTCACTCCTCACAATCTACAGATCTGGTGCACGTTCATGCTCATCCCCACAGGCCTTTTCAGTAGGATGGGGGGGACAATGATGTCAGCACTTAGGACGCCTACCGAGCGCACGTTTTAATACCATGGACACAGTACCAGTGGACGAAAAATTATGTTTTGTATCCAAAAGTTCCAAAACGGTTTACTGGAAAACTGTATAACACTAGTACACCCATAAACACAAGGATTGCATTGGTATGATATTATGAATGATTGTCAGCTATCTTTTAAAACAAAATACAAGGTATTTGTCAGTGTGCATAAACACAGGCTGCCGGCTAAATGGGAAATTAGTCTAAATACAGCATAAACTGAAATGGATATTGATTTATTTTAGATGGTAGTTCACAGGTAATTATACATTTTATTTTACTTGAGTTGTTTTCAATGCTTTGAATACGATGTTTGCTTTATTCAGGTGCAGTTTTTGTTAATCTGGATGTGACAGTCTCAACATAACCTGCTTTGAAACAGACTTGTTGTGCAGTGGCCATGAATAAATTATCTGTTTCAGCATGAAACTCCACTGTAAAACCAACAAGGTCAGGGTCAAGCCGTGAATTAACTTGCTAACCCACTAATCTTAGCCCATGGCCCTAACGAGATAATTCCACCCCTTTCTCTCTCCTTCAGAATAAAACAATGCCTGCTTCATTTCCACCGCGCTTTCTCCTGCTGGGCCTCAAAAAGGGGTAATCATGGAGAAGATGAGTCCTGTGATGGTTTGCACGCACGCACGCACGCACGCACACACACACACACACGTTGGATGTGGACCCAGAGCCCACAGGAACATTGATGAGGTGATGCACTTTGCCTTTCAGCACGGTGGAAGACGTCCTATTGATGTCATTTTCTGCAAGTGCTCCATGCAAGTGTATCATCATAACTCAGATGCATTATAATACAGGTTCAAGACACTAAGAAAAACAGGGGCACTTAGAGGGCCTTCATAAGAGTCCAAATCAGTAATTCATGAGGAAAGAATGTTTTGGCTACTTTGGGATACTGAACTAGAATTGTGTACTCGGATAGTCAAGCTGCAATCAAAAGCAGCCAAAAGACATTTACTTGATGAATTATAAACAAACCACAGCCATCCTCATGCAGGTGAGCCAGGACTGTAATGCTACACTATAACTCCGTTACAGTTTAGATCTTACTTCTTGCGTATCAACATCTGATCTGCACCAATTCATTACGAGAGAAAGCAGTCATTTAAAACTGTAGCAACAAAAAAGGAGATAAATAATAAAGTGCAGCCAATTTAAGACAAGCTTTCATTTTCACTTCTTAGTTTTAGTATTAGTTTAACTAACAAATGATAACAGCGCAGTGGACGCAGTGTGATCATGTCTTAACGGTAAAAGCACCCTGAAAGTACATATTACAGTAAAAAAAAAAAGAAGAATTTCCTGGCAAATGTGAAACACATGTTGGCTCCATACGAAAGCAATAAACAGCTTCTGGCCCCATGTCCCCAGTTCCAGCCGTCATACAGGCCGAGTGTAGATAATAGCATTGATGACGGCCCAAAACACATTTATTGCATTTAATTATTTAGTATGGTGCTTTCAAGTCCTCAAGGTTATATGAGACACAGTCATTTGCCATTAATCATGCAGCTTTAAATCCTAATGAATTTCATGTGTGAAAGCTTAGTGTAATCTTAGTAATGAGTTGATTTTTCTATTATAGGATTGTCGGAAGTTGTTGATCGTCATACTGCCATTCTTGCTTATAGTAAAATACAATTACATTTTTACAATTGGATTTCTTTCTATATTATATTATAGATTTCAATAATGTCACGCTCCGCACCAACACAACCATTTGTATTTGATCCTAATAGATTTTCTTTTTAAAAGCAGTCAGACTTGCACATGAGATCAGCCCTTACTTTACGTATTTTGAGTCCATGCGGGTGACTTGACGATGGCTGGTGTGCTTTCTGCTGCAGTAGCTATATTGTGTCCTTAGCAGACACCGGCAGACTATAGCGCCCCGAGGGTGTCCCCACAGTCTGGCAACCTGATTCTCACACGGACACGCAAATCATCACTGCTACAGCTTTAACAATTTAAATGAAAGACAAGCCCCTTCACAGTACATTCCTGCTCATTTTTTCCTAGACACTGTGGACAATAGCATCAGATGTTAACTTAAGCTTAAAACAAGCGAAAACAACAGGAAAAGCCCTTACTGAAAGATTTGGCATTATTAGACTGTCAAAAGTGATGGCAGGCTAATAAGAACCGCAGGTCGCTGGAGACTTTGTGGCTTGAGTCTCACAGCCTTACAGTCTTTTTCTTTTACTGGTGGTTACGGCAAAGCCAGACTAGGACAGGCAACCACAATGTCACTCACAAACACTGTGCCCAGACTCTGCGTGGGTGCATGTGTGAGTGTGTGCAAAAAGGCATTTCTGTATGTGTGTGGGTTTTGCCGCTCAACCGTCAGTGGGAGGACTCACCATCCCACCGTTTGATCACTATGGCATAGAGAGTGTGCGAGGACAGAGGTGGTTTGGACTGGCATTCTTCGTCTATACCCCCAGGTCACCTAAAGATCCAGATGTGAGATAGCTCGTAACCTACAGCGACTCTGGTGACGTCTGGTGGGGGACCTCCAGCAGTTCAAAGTGCTTCGAGTTTGCAGCTACTAAATTTGGCGGGAAGTGTTCTTTTTCTGGAATTAGTTAACCTCTGTTGCACTAATGTGTCAAAGTAGAGTTATTTTGGATTGTTTTTGTTACTTGTGTGTGCGTGTTTGTGTTGCGTCCCATAAAAAGGATGTCAGACTATCTCATAACGGGCTCCTAAACGCTGTGCTGATGCCGGCTGTTTGTTTAGAGAGAAAACAAACTGCATGAGGCAGAGGAAAGACACTCTTCAATTTCCTTATCTCTGATTCTCTCTGGTTACTGTCCAATATCCTTGGTGTGTGTGTGTGTGTGTGTGTGTGTCACAAGAGAGAGTATTCAGTCTCCTCCTGCAGAGTCCAGTCTGTGCGACCTGCATTCACAAGCAGCCTCTTTTGCTTTGCTCTCTATAGTAACAATCTCCATATGGCGGGCGTTATGATGTTTTGCTTCTTCTTGGATGAAATGGATCGGATAGAATTGATGACGGCCCAAGCTTTTACACCGCCACACACAAACACAAGCACACCACCAACCAACATTTGCTACAGGTTTGGCCTCATCGTGCTCACTTCCATGTGTCTTTCATAAGTCAGACCAACCCCTCACCGTGTCCCACTCCCTTACTGCTCCATCCAACCTCCCATGTTTATGATCCAATGGCCCTCTCCTGTACCACACGGAACTGAGATTAGGAGTAGAAGATTTTAAAAGACTAACGTCATAACAACTACATTTTTTGAGAAGAATTCTTAAACAAAAACAGTATAAAAAATATAGACAAAAAAAACAAAAAAAAACGTTGTTATGCATTCTGATTCCTCGCCATACTTATTTCTATTTTATTTCACCTATACTGGGGAAACTCACTGATGTCAGAAACCCCTTTTGTAAAGTAAACTTGGCCAAGATGGCAGCATAAAAAAAACTATACAAAAACCAACTGAAAACGACACTAACACTGAAAGGGGACAAAAACAGCTAAACGCACAGAAAGTCAAATGGATTCACTGACCACAAACTTTAACTTTAACTCTGTCAAATTCACCAGCGTCCTCAATTTAATTTGCTTGTACAGACAATTTAAAGTAGCAGATTGCAGCATGAACTGTGAGTTCATAAGTTTATGAAGATGAGGGTTATCACGGGAGGATACCACATTGGTCCTCTCACAGTGCAACGGTGTTCTTTTTTTCCCAAAACTAAACTTAATTTTGTTGGAGACTGCCAATGCTCTCAGAAGTGGGATGCACAACATTAACCCTGTTAGCGCACATTTTTAGTTTTCATTCACTCCTTCATCCTGCCTCCTGCTTCCTTGCTCTCTTTTTAAGCAGCTCCTCTTCTCTGTAGCCTTCTCATCGCTCGCTCACGCTGCTCTGTCTGTAGCCGTCCCCACCCTGACTTCTTACTGGCTCTCTCTCCTCCTTTCTCTCTCTTCCTTTGTTTTACTAGCAGAGCTCTCCCTGCCAGATGTACTCTATAGACAGAGTTTATCTTACCTTGGCTTTAAAGCTCGGGTCCTCCACATGACTAAAAAGAGTCAGGGACTGAGAGCGGACTTCAAAAGAGGGGATGAGGGACCCGCTGGGAGAGGAGAGAGGAACGAGTGTGTAAGGATGACGATTTATTTTCATGTGTGTATTCACATGCTGCACTTATACTGCGTGCTATCACCGTAGAGAAGAAAAAGTAAATATCCCCTCATTAATACAGCATAGACGTGAGAAGGACGAGTATTTACAAAAGTATACTCAGCTTCCAGTTCATTAAGTTCACCTAGAAAAACTAATGAAGTCTAATACAACAGTCGGTGATACGTTATGAAACAGGATAAAACACGGAACCAGTCCTGTCTCTGCAACATTAAGATGTTATTCAATGGCATCCAGTCTGTTTATATCGTCCCGCCACAAACTGTACACAAAATTGTCCATTACATCAGTTCGTATAAGTGTATTCCACTCCCAGAGTTAAAGGAGTGCTAAGAAAATACTCCACAAAACTATTTATGGATCACTACAGTGATCCATAAATCCACGAAGGACAGCCAGAGAAAAATGGCAGGATCCTGTGATTTACGGTGCGGGAGGTACCCACCGGGGGTTTCCCCCCCTTTGAATTGTTACATGTATGTGGCCACAAACCTTGAGGTGTCTTTGACCTATAACTAAACAAAGGTGGGTGAATAAATGGTCCAAGCTCCACCGCCACACTGAAACTCCCCACAGGGTTGTGATGTGGTCTTACTCCTGATTCATGTTTGAGAACACGTTGTTCAGGCAGAATGGAAGCAAAGCTGAACACGGGAGTAATGGAGGAATCCCACGGTGATTGTTGCAGCTTTGTTCATGTGCTCCAGCATGATGGCTCTGCATGCTGCTGTGAGGACTGTTTCAGTATGGACTCAGCTCGGACATTTTCTTTCAATCTTATGCTTCGGGTTGATGAGGCACTGAATATGGCACAGAGCAAAGCGCCTTTACACTACTACATGTCGTTCATCCATTCACACAGCGATGGCACAATTGGGTTAAGCAATTTGGGTTGAGTGTCTTGCCACACATCGACTGGAGGAGGGGATCAAACTGCTGATCTTCTGAAGGAGGACCCGCTCTACCTCTGAGCCACAGCCGTGAATAATGAGGGCCTGATTGTGAATTTAAAACCCAAATCCTCACTAATGTGCCAAAAAACACAGATGCACTTCTTCTGACTGTAGCAGGAAAACAGAGATGCTTTTTCGCTGAATATGACAGAAGTAATATGCAAACATCTGGCCAGTGTCATGTTGGCTGGGGGAAGACGTGAATATTTCTTTTTGTGATAATGATTCCAGTCATGCATCTGTTTTGTATGTGTGTCCAAGTACACCTGCATGTATTCAAATGAAAATGTATACCTGATATCAAGTAATGATACACTCACTCTGTACATGTGGGGAGACAGGGAATTAAAAGAGGGTTTGGCAACAACACAAGACTCGAGGAAGGGAGAGGGTGATTGAAAATGTTGCAATTCTGGCAATGCTGTTGTGTTTGAGGTACATAAATAATATCAGTTATTCCAAAAGAAAATCAAGTATAGAGACAAAGTGTAAACTGATCTGCTCCAAGATCACGACATCTTAAGTCAACGATATGCAGCTGCATATTCAAATGCTGCTTTTTCAACACACACAAACAATTGCGGAACTATTTTTTTGTCGATCAACTTATTGAATAATCAACCAACTGTAGCATCTCCTGAGACGCTGAAGTGAACTGGGCAATGGGGGTTGAACTATTTTTCTGGACCTAGGTTCATGAGTCTTCTGGATCTGTTTTTTTTTTTTTCTGTCACAGGTTTGAGTCTGACTTTTCTGGCAGCACTTTTTCAGAAGCTGCTGATAAGTGTTTGCTGCACTGCTTCAGCATTCAGCACAAACAATCAAAAGACACGAGTCGTGCAGACTTCTCTTTAACTGACACACCTCGAAAATGCAGTGTGTAAAATATTACATACAGCAGTTTGCATGGCTTCATATCATGGCTTCAGCGTGAAATTACATCTTTCATCCATCACACATCGTAGATAGAGAGGACAAAGAGTTGATGACAGGAGACATGAGCCTCTCACAGCACAACAAGTACCACAGGCCTCCAAGCAACCATACAAAGATCTCAGTATTCACGCCGTCCCGCTTTTGACATGACACATAAGACAGAAGCGATGCATGGAAAACTACAAAACAACAGCATGTCATCCAAGTGTGAAGCATCTTACAGAACTCAGCCCGGAGCCTTGGACCAACCTGCTCATCAAAGACAGAAGGGGAATTACCCTGGCCTGGTGAACACACACACACCCATATACAAACGCACGCAGACACACACATTCAGACAAACACAGACGCAGGTCTAATGAGTCCCAGCTGTGAATGGTTGCGTGATACAGCAGGACAACAATTAATGTGGAGAGGAGGCAGGCCATGTTGACCTACTAAGCAGAGTGAGACGGAGAGCAGAGCGGATGAGAGTGAGATGGAAAGATGAGGGAAGGTGAGAGAGATGAGGAAAAGGTAGAATTAGGAAGAGGACCAAGAAAGTGCAACCAAGACGTTCGTATACCAAATGACTTGCTGCGGTAGAAAATGACAACCTTGTGTTCCCGCTAACAGATTATAGATACTTCACTGTGCACTAGCTCCTCTGAAATATCAAGTGAATTACTGCATACAGTCTAGTCCCTCAGCAGCTGTTGGTGGGATGCAAGTCGTTTCAGCTTAATCACTCTTGATAAGCCCCGAACTGAAGAGAAAATCCTCTAAACAGAATCATCGTGTGTTATTCTGAAGATCTTCCACAGCTTAGATAACCATTGTGAACGGGAAAACGTCTCTTGAAACCAGGGAAATTAAGAAGAGACTGAAGGCTGAATGTTTGTGTGTTTGAACTTCACTTTGCATCCTCACCATTTCACGATGGTGTTGACATCTCCGAAACAGAGAATGTGCCCGTATCCACATAAAGATTTCCCTCAGTGCCGTCAGGGCCTGTGAAGTCACTTTTTCATTATCTGTCAAAGAAGCAACTGTTGTCTTTGTAAGTTAAAGTGTCTTGACTTAACATTAAAGTACAGCAGGTTTTGGGAATCGGATTTTAGTGTGTTTAACCTCTTTCTGGAAAGTCCAAGTGAAGAAAAGCTTCAGTATGCTGTTCACCCAAAAGTGAACAATTTAAAAATAATTTAATTTGATGGAATGAAAGAGTCTCGACTAGACCACAGATAATCAGTATTTTTCTAACGCTTTTTTCACGCTGTATGTGGCAATCAGGTTCAGTACAATTGAAGGTTGGATTTATATGTGGTGGCATATTTCCCTTAAAAGAGTTGTATTTAACATTAAAAGCATTAATATAGCAGCAAACAACTATTGTCTATGTGAAGATATAGTGGAGCGATGTCTTCCTGAGCAGAGATTGTAGCAGCTCTCCACCTGTGTGTCGTTATCCTCAAGTCATTTAGAGAGCTGTCAAGTACAGTAATAGGTGAACCATATCATGAATGAGTCAAGTTTTAAAATCCTTAAAATTTGGCCACATACAAAAGTAGCAACTCATTTGTAATTCATGGCAATTCTTAAAATTGGACAGAGGTTAAAAAAAAACATAATAATATCTCCAGTTCTGCTGGGTCGGAAGAAAAACAATTGCAGGCGAGAAGACGACAATACGGCCACAAATAACCTTTAAAGTCCATTAAAACTTCCTGGGTTGAATTCCAGCCTTAGGACACTTATTGCCTGTCATACAAGAATGAATCAGAGTGGACGAGTTATTGTCACTGAGAAGACAGGATGTTCTCTTCTCAGCCAGAAAGGCTGGGTGTGTTGGTGTATAATTGGTGAACTGCTCGAGAAGGGAAACCTTAGAATGTAGAGCTCACACTAAAATAATACATCATAAAGCTCCCTATGTTAGGTCGGGTCTACAGTTTAGTTTGAACATGAAAAAAGATCATTTTTCCATTGACCGTAATGGCTGATATTAGTCAAAACTGTAAGTTTGTCAGCTGCTGAAAGATTCTCAATCCCTGTCCATCAACAGATCAGATCAGATAACCTCTTTCCATATTTCAACGATTTATTTCAGTATAATCAAGTAACGGCACCTACTTAGCCGACTATAGAAATGCCATGTTTTGAAAGGCAACATAAAGCATTGGCCTAATAGATGCAAGCTAAAACTACTTGGGAAGAATGCACTTTTTCCGAAGTCATGGAGCTGCTAGAGATGACTTGGTGACATCATTGTGCTATACTGAAAAAGTTCAAATGACTGTCCTCAGGGATGACTTTCAGAGAATCTGGTCAACACAGAAAGCAGTAATGCTATACCCTTTCCATCAAAACCCATTAAAATGTTAGCAAGCCAGTAAAAGCCCTGGTTGTCCTTTAATCTAAACGACAAAAACAACAAAACAAGCTCCATGATTTTCTGACTTTCCACAAAGATCAGTCTCTTCGACTTACACTTCGCTGAATAGAAAACAGCAATAGCAGTAATAATTAATACATGCAGCTTAATGTGGCGCTACACAGCACCTGTCAGCAGGTGACCACATAGCCGGCTGAGATTAACACCTGCCACATTGCGACTCTGTAAAACAACAAACAAATACTGTAATAATCACCTCCCCAAGAACATTTTAAGAGGTGAAGTCAACCTCACCACAGCAGCTGGTCGAAACACACACTGACGCACACGTATGATAAACACAAGCAGGCAAGCACATAAATATAGAAACTCTGTAACAGTTAGGCCATGTACACACACACACACA
The DNA here is from genome assembly GCF_004355925.1 of Anarrhichthys ocellatus. NCBI lineage: Eukaryota > Metazoa > Chordata > Actinopteri > Perciformes > Anarhichadidae > Anarrhichthys > Anarrhichthys ocellatus. The sequence continues at coordinate 1,285,800 of NW_022280046.1, forward strand.
CACACACACACGCTTTCAGATTTGGCCACCCAACACTCATCTAGCTAATAAAGCTTTTGGTTCGCAGCCCAGAGAGGGGGCTGGGTTTTTTGGGGGGGGGGCTGTGCAGAGTAAACAGGGCTTTAAAAACAATAACTAGTCACTTGTGAAAGATTCTGAGTTTGCAGCGGCTCTGCGCACTAATAAACTTTGTATTAGCAGGTGACTTTATCGAGACCTCGGGGATAATGGGTGGAGGTGTTTGCTTGTGGAATACAACAGGGATCAGACAGTTCTGGTGTCATCAACCCAGGGTGGATAACAAACACACACAGGCACGCACAGATGCATCACTCATACACAGAGTCACAATCACGGCTCATTATTTTCACTTTTACAGATTTTCTTTTTCTTTTACAGACAAAAAATACACTGAAATTTTTTCTCCGGACCCACTTACTAAAAGATGAAATGTATTGTAAACATAATTCTTTCGTAATTAGCACAATCTTCAGGTAGAGAAATTGTAAGAATATGCAAATGAGCTGCTGAGGCTAAGAACGTGTTCATCCAGCAAAAAAAGCTGAAACTGCCTGAATTTTTGCCAGAACGCAACGCAATGTCCTCCGGCAACAATGCGTGTAGAGTTGTTGGATGAGTGTTTCTACTGCGATCGTCACAATGCAGAAAAAAATTGTTGCTTTGATAACTTAAGTAAGTTGTAAAATCCTGTCTGATTTATAAACCACTGTGAAGTGTTTAGACATCTGAGAAGCCTTAAAAAGTCTGGGACGCGTCAAACAAACGTGTCTCCCTGTATAGTATTTGATTGTCAACAGCAGCAACGACGACGCTGTTTAACTTTCTTTTTTTTTAAACAAAGGGCTCCCTGGCGCACATGGTAAGAAAATAAAATCTAAAAACCGAAGAAGTGCTTACATTGCATTTTTTTTAAATTCTATTTTCACGAAAAAAATGGTTGTATTACTGACCTGAGATTTACACATGATCTTCAATATTAAAAATAAGGAAATAAAACCCCAGATCTTTACTTGATTTATTTAAATAATGACGCCTCATTTTGCTGTACACATAGTTGCGTTGTCGAAAAATCAAGTTGAAACTAATTATAAGTCAACTGTTTATGTGATTATTTGGAACACAATGTATACAGCCTAATCGGAAACTACATTGTAGAGGTGATGTTGTCTTGTTCATTCGTAGTCCGCTGCCTCACTGAATGACAAGCTAACAGGGGGCTTCAGATGTATTGCCGTGGTCATTTTATGATAAAGCAGTACAGAAAGGAAGTTGTTAGTTGGATGGTTTGTCATGACATTTTGCATTGACAAAGAGGACAATAGAATAGTTCACTCATGGGCAACACGGCATGCAATAAATCAAAAGTGACAGTGAATGTTTGCTCAACTTTGAGAAATAAAGACGACAGCCCCCGATACACACACACACACTCACACAGCCATGTTCAGTTCCACTGAAGCTCGGGTCACCCCAACTCACCACAGTCTCCGCAGACCGGGTTCGAGATGAAATAATGTTCACACTGACAAAGAAAAAAACCCCACATTCTCCATCCAGAGAATGAGCAGCGAAAACAGGGGAGCGGCGCAGCTAGTGAGGTGGAAAAGTATTCCTCACACAAAGAATCAGCACAAAAGGTCAGGCACGCTGGAGACTGGGAGATGTAGCCACAAAATCCCGGGCTCCGAAAACCACACAAAAAACAATAACTGTTGATCTTTGCAGGCTCGAAAAAAAAAAATCAGCTCCAAATGTGTTTTAATGCAAAGTAGTAAAATTAGAATGTCTGTCTAGAAATATCTGCTGTCTTTTTCCTAATCCGAGAGAGCGGTGCCAATATTAATACACCTCTTAGAGCACGGAGGCAATGTTATTTCATCTGGATATTGAGTATCTGTGTGCGCGAGTGTGCAAAATTACATCTAGGAATAGCTGAAGTGACCCCGAAAAGCCAAGTTTAAAAACCACACACACAATGGAATCTGTGCTATGTTTGTTTTGTTTTGTTTTAATTCCAGACCCCCAGTATGTGGGCTGACAGGACAGTGAAACGGGAGCTGAACAAGGGCCAGACACAGCCAGGAATGAGACCAAAAACTACTCGCTCACACCTTCCTAAGCCTCTGCCGAGGTGCACTTTATCGGTCATATTTACAGCGATCTTGAAACCATCTTTCAGCGGCGCTCGCTTTAACGGAACATTGAAACGGGGCCTGGTCTGCACTGAAGAAGGTTTGTTTTCGGGTCTCCTCGTGGTACCTTGTACTGTAGAAGTGATAACATTTACACAAGAGACTATTTGTGAACTAGTACCCATTACAGAACCAGATAAACTTCTATATCCTTTTGATTACTTTAAGTAATGGATTAAAACGTAATTTATTTGTAAAGTAGTCAAACACTGTGCTAAAAATGTGAGCGGGTTTGATAACATTGGCCCAACATTGTGGATGAAATTAGAGTATGAGACAAACATCTACTCCAATATAAAATGAAACATCTTTTCAAACAAACTCAACGCTAAAGGTGCCAGGAGGCCTCAAAAACCCAGATATGGAAAAAGAGGCTCTGCACACTTGCAATCGCCAGACCTTCATCTGGGCAAAAGCCCTGAAATAGGCCTGCAGATATTTACAGTACAGGTATTATTAATAGAACCAACAATAGCTCTGTTTGACATCAAATGTCCCAGTAAACCATGACAGTAAGACATGTAATATCAGGGCCCTGAAACTCAAGCAGGTAAATGGTTATCAAGCCATCATTCCTTTTATTATTCACACTTGTGTGCTTTTTGTGTGACATGTCAAAATTGCCTTTTTCCTCCAGGGAGCCATCCTCTGTGAGCCAAGCTGACTCTCAGGCAAACCAAACTCAGACATACCTTACATGATGGCCTGCTATGGGAGACAAACAACTGCAATTTCACTGGACTAAGATACACTTTGAGGATGATCACTAGAACGTATTCCACCTTCATGTGAAAGGCTGTCAAAAATCATGCCAGATCCAGAAGCACATTTAAATGAATCCCTCTTCATTGCTTTTACGAAGTAGTAACTAACCTTCGAAGTCTAAATATTTGGTTAGAATCTGGATTTTATTAGGATTGACTCGTGTGGCAAAAGCAACATTTATGATCTTGTTTTTTTGGCCTTTATTCTGTCAGTTGTTGAAGTTGTTCAGCTTGCAAATGGAGCTCTGCTTTGGTCCTCAGTGGTTACAAGTCAATGCAAACAACTTTAATATCATTTCAGGGAATAATCCCAACAGTTCTCAGGAGTTTCTTCGGGCACAAACCTTGTGTAAAGTCCTGTGCAAACAAAGGCTGATTTTGTACGACATGAACCGCGGTCTCTGATGGAAGAGCAGAAATCATCTGTGCGTCTCCACATCCAAACAGACAGGCAGGTAATTTTAGACCCTGGGAGAACAAATTGGCCCGTTTCACCCACTCAAGTCAATCAAGAGAGTGAGGGGGAAGGGAGGAAGAGAGACAGACAGAGAGAGGGTAACATACTGAACAAGACATAATGGAGAGAATAACAGAGATGCAAAAAGATGACTGTGTCGAAGAGAAAATTATGGAATGGTTGATCACAGACAAAGTGTGTCAGAAAACAATAAAAAGGAGGAGATACAAAATGTGAAAAGAAATCTGCATCCCCATCCTCCCACTGGTGGTCCATATTCCCGCCATTGCCTCTCTTGATTTAATTGCCTGGGTAGGAGTGAGATCAGAGCAGGAGTTCAGCAGGAGGCTTCTACCAGACTTGAGAAACAACAACAAATATGAAAATTAAAGAGACGAAAAACACTGACGAGTGAGGAAAGAACAAGAAAGCAGTGGAGCATGATGAAAAGCTCACAGTTAGAACCCGAGGAAGGAAGACCGAGCGCAAAGACGTGAGCGGAAGAAAAAGGGAGGGACGGAGCAAAAGCAGAAACAAGGAGAGCCGGTGGTCCATTTCCTTCTTTTCAGCTATATTTAATTACCCAAGTAGGAGTAAGTTCAGTAGATCAGTAGATCAGCAGTAGGAGTAGCAGGCCTTCATCAAAGCAGCAGTCACTGCTTATTAGAATATTATTACAGAACAGCAGCAGGCAGCCAGTGGGCTGATTACTGACTGGGTCCAATGGGAGGCCTCATTTGACTGGAATGTATGGAGGCTGAAATGGAGAACAGGGATAAACACAGAAAAGCCATTTATAGACTAGACCTTTTGATATGCTTTTATTAAAACTTTGTGTCCACGGGAGCGAGATTAAAAGACCCGGATTGTTTTCTCGTCATTATACCGCACAGGGCTTTTCCAATGGCTTTCATTAATCTCTTAAAACATAACATTTTATCCAGCTTTTGCTTTGCAAAGATTTTGTGTAAAAATGCATTTAAATCATAAAAAATAACCATCATTTGTAACTAATAGCAGCAAAAAATCTGCAACGTATAAAATTATTGGATATTTGAAATTGCTAAAAAACTATTCAGCCGATAATCAAAGGAATATTGGGCTGTTTGTGGCATGACTCATGGGTGATTTCACGAATGTTTGTACAACTTTATTGCAAGCTTTAAGATACTTAGCAGGACAGCTACATTCAGCAGACCAAGAAAAGCCACAGAACACATTGTTTGTACAATGACATGTTTTTGTAATTAATTCATCATGGAGGTTGTATAAGTTATGATGACTAAGGTTAAATGTAGGGACGGGGTAAATATAACAGTATGAGCAATATGGTACAATATGCATCTTTCTGATTCATTCATCCAACATTTTGGAACGTGTGCCAAAAGAACTGCATGGCTTCGATGATGTGATGGGAAGATAGAGTAGAGAGAGGATATTTGAACATTCCTTTGGCTGTTTTTATTCAAACCATCCTGCTTTTGCCATCTTGCTTTGTTCCCCTTATACACACTTGGTTTATTTCAACGGAAGGTCAGGGACGTTGGGGGGGAAGTGAAATATTGGAGCCTAAACACCAGAATACAGACCTGATCTAGGAATACCAATTCTGGGATGAAACACAAGTAGAACAGCATGCTGGGTAATTAGCATTACCAACAGGAATTCAGATCACATCTCCTCCAATCAGGACGGACACTGAACTCAGGTTGATTAGTTGGTTGACTGGGTGAAATTAGGCAAAGCTATGCCTCTTATTTATGCTCAGATTTGATATGGCTGGTTGATACGGACACACATGCACACAAACACACATTGCATCCCTCCAAACTGACACACACACACACACACACACACACACACACACAGAAACATACACACCTAGTGTGGTCCGACCAACGACCACCGTGACAGAATGAGGCACAAACACACAAACCACAAGCATCCAGTCAGTCCTGACTGAGAAAATATTCATGTTAAGTTTGATTTGGTCCACTGCATAATGTGATTTAACAGAGGGGGCAGAGCACAACTAAATTCCCTGCTATGTATTTATGCTTTACAAACGTACTCATCTCTTTCACAGTTTTTGTTCAAATGTAATGGGAATGTAGTTAACGAAGGCTGTGTGTAATTATAATTATGCTTAACTTTAAACTGAGATTGTCCTTTAAACCTCAAAAACAACAAAAATGAAATGCAGCGCTTCCGAGTAAATCAATCAATGTCCCCCCTCTTTTTCTTTCTTTATCCATTTCATACAGACACACGCTGCATCAACAAGAACACATACCCAATATGAGGTGGCAGAGTGTGTTTGTGCGCGCGTGAGCGTGTGTGTGTGTGTATAAAGTGCAGGCGTAGAGTGAGTCAAGGTTGGCCTAATTGGAGGTTGTTTGTATGTCTGGGAGAACGTGTAAATGATGGAGGTAAGGAAATGAAGGAAAGGGAGGGAGCAGGTGGCCTCCTTCATCTGGACCACAGCTGTACGCAGCATGACTCACACACTCCTACCTTGACCAAAAGTTACACACACACACGCACACAAACACTTGCATGTACGACACACAAAAGCATTTGCGCACATGCACGCTCAAACACACATTTAAAAGCCCTTGAGACATCTTGAATCAGACTACAAGGACCTCCATGTCACACACTGACGCATGCTTTGATGTGGCAGAAAACACATTAAATGAGTAATTGAATTACAAAAAATTTATTTATTTCTGTCAATTTTGCTGCATAATTCCCCATTATTTCTTACTGAGCTACACAGTGTTATTAAGGCATTTTTCCGAGGTTTCTGAGCATTAACCTATGGAAGCACTTCACTTTTAATTGATCCCACATTATTCCTCAAATGTTTCTTTTGGTGGAGCAGCAGTTTTATACAAACTGTGTTGGTCAAGATGTGAAAGCTCTGGCCATTATTTTTGTGCACCATCATCCTCAACTGTCGAACAACTAAAAGTCAAACAATGCTCTTTTGCTGGGGAAATTAACAACATTTAGCCCGACTACGCTAAAGCAAGTTGATTATTAATCTCACTCCAAAACAAAAAAAAAAAAATAGTACAGCATATAAAATACTTGATTCATGTCTACTCTACTACTAAATTAAAATGCTTAAAATTGTTCTGCTTGGGTCACTTTGTTTTACTCAGTTCTTCGGTCATGCTTTACAGGCAGCTGGCCGCTCTGTTCTCTCCTCTTTCTGGGGTTCTATGGGCTACAGGTTAGTGTGCAGTGAGTGTGTCTGTGTGTATGTGTGTGTGTGTGTGTGCATGTGTAAATGTAGAAGGGACGGGGGGGCTGCTTGCACTTCAGGGCGTAGTTAAGGTCCTTTGGAGCTTGAGCTTTCTTTCCCTCTCATTTAACTTTGATTCCTGGAACACTTAACGTTGCACATGCATGAGCACTCGCTCAGTCACCCCCCCCCCCCCCCCCCCCCCCCCCC
>NW_022280046.1:1292793-1318247 GCF_004355925.1 Anarrhichthys ocellatus
CACACACACACACACACACTTCACTATGGACGCTTTTCTGACAACAAAGTTGGGCAACAGCTCAAACGCTGGCAAGTGACACACTCACTTTACCCCCGTCTGTCTCTCTCTCTCTGATTCACTGGGAACTACGTGAATGTTGCTTTGATTCTAATCGAATTTGCTAAATCAAGAAGGCATAATGTAATTCTTAATTTCATGGTGGAATAAATTATTCGCCAAAGTTTTCTTTGACGGGAACTTGAGCTGCTGATTTGCAAGTCTTGCCAAAGATGTGTGTTTATTTGAAACTGCGAAGATGCAAGTATTTGTTTTTTTCAAATTTTGTAGCGTGCCATTGGTTAGTTAGGACTAGAGCATCACATCTTTGGGAGCCACGGTTAATAAATTCCTAATACATGAATCATTGGTCTTATTTGATTGATCTAATTAAATAAAAATGTATTGTTGACGATATGATATCATTATCCCATTGCTAATGAAAGTCCATAAATCCGCTTAGATATCATAGAAAACATAACTGAGAATAGCCACATTTTCCAGTTTTCTACAATTACAAAGTAATCCAGTGATAGTTGTCTGTACATCCATGAGTACAGAAGTAAACAGGAACTGCTAATAGCTGATTCGGCATATGTTTTATGGTGCCAATATGCCAAAACGTAAACAAATATAGGATAACAAAAACGTAATGAAGTTTGCAGCTAACTCACTGTGCTTTGGCAACATTATACTTCCTGTTTACAACCCCCAACATGCCCAAATTCAGGACACTGTAGTTCCAAAAGTTACAGCATATTTATCCCTATAGAGAAGTAAGACAAAGAATAATAGGAGTGACGAATCCATGAACATTAAGTATTTTCATGTTGCACTATCAACACTGTTTTGGACATTACTGGGGGAGAAATGCAGTTGTCTCAATTTTGTCTGAGAGACGGTGTCAAACATGAAAAACCACTGGGTTGGGGTAACATCAAGGTAATTATTTGCCGTTTGTGAGTAACATTCAAGTAAATGCTAAACCAACATGTCTTGAGGTTTTAGTGTAAAACAGGGTACAGTGTCCTCCAGACCTCCTCTGAAGATTCCTCTCCTTCTCCTTGTAGACTTTTTGTCTCCTTATTTTACAGTCTTACTTTTCTACATTCTTCAAGGCCTGTTGGGATTCCTTGTCGTGGATTGTGGTTTCCTTTTGCAAAGATGGTTACTTCACTGAACCTTGGCATTGCTCCTATTTTGAATTCTTGACATGCTCTTTTTATGGACGGAGCATCGGAGAATTATTGTATTTTCCATTGTTACAGAGAGCCAATGAACGCATGTTTTGCAATTACTTTTGCGCAAAATCTGATCAAATACAATGTTTTCCAAATAAGAAGGGTTTGCCAATATGAGGGCAGGGTTTAAAAATATTCAAATAGTTTAATTTCAATTTGTAGTAATTGAGGCACAATTAGTTATTTATTGATAAAGTTAGAATGCTTGACAACCTTCTTTACAAACATCATACGCGGGATCTCGTTATCAATTAGCCAAGGGATGAAAAGGACCAACATGTTTAATTGCTTTAACCGTGAACATTACAAAACAGATACAAGGCAGTTACATAAAAGAGTGGATGTCTAAGTTGCAAGACAAAGCTGTATGGCAACTTACAGATATAAACAAGAAAGCTTGTGCATAACATAGAGACTTGGCAGCCAAACACTCTATCCAAGCCTGGATGTAGTCAAGTTCAGTGACATTAAGGAACACAAACAGGCCAGACCAGAAACAGCCCCGCAAGGAATGTAAAGATGCAGAACAGTTCTCCAAATGTCACATGTGCATATTAGTCTTGGATAAATGAGAATGCTGCTTTGCATACACAGATAGTATTTTGTTCCTCCTTTTAAGGGAAAAAAGAAGTTTGCTTACTGTGCCCGTTTGCAACCGTTTGGTCTCGGAAAAGCCAAGAGCTTAGTTTATGTTATGGAATATCAGTCTAGAGAACATCCACAAGAATCTATTGAGCTGGAACCTGCATTACTCAGCGAACTCTGGGGAACGTTTTTTTATGGACGGGGTGATTTAAATATGCCAAACCCCATTCAATTACTTTGATTCAGCAAGTGCCGAACAGACAGTTAGTCCCAGCGACTGTTTCTCGATGCGCCCAACCCCCACTACTAGCAAAACAGTAGTGGATGAGAATGAGCAACAATTTGTCTTTTGGAAATCCTGTTAAAACTTGACGGTTGGCTATAACTAACGTTCAATGGATGAGTTGTTGTGTTCTTAATAAGTTTTGTTTTGAAGCTTTTAGTTACCTTCCCTTTTTAGCTAGAACCTGCTGCTCCACTGAACTCCCTGAACCCTCCCTTAAGAGGACTTGTTTAACTGATCCTACAGCACCAGAGGCTTTTTTCCTTTCAGAAGAGTATTATCCGCCACTATAATAGGATGTATGGTGTGTGTGTGTGTGTGTGTGAACGTGTGTGTGTGTGTGCGACACACAGAACCAGAAATAGATAATCTTGCTGTCAGCTGTGCTTTTTAAGAATTCTCTCTGTAACCTGAGGCCGGTACAAACATCTAAACATTCAAACGCTGGTTCCAGTAATCTATCGCTCAAACCAACATTGTGCAAGGACAAAAAAAAACAAAAAACAGACTCAACTTGAAAGTAGGGTGGAAACCCTTTGTTTGTGTTAAATTGAATCTCATGGCTAAATTCTACACTGACCTTTCTTTTGTTAATGAAAGTCATTGTAATGATTATCATTTAAAAGTGTAAACATCGCTACATCTCCACCACTTTAATCAAGATGAATGACACTCTGTGTTGTTGTCCTGGAGAATTCAGGCTTGGTATTAGGTTGTGTATTTAATAGCTGCAGTCGCCTCCTTTCTGCTGTTATTCGCTTCTCAGAATAGTAAAGGTAATCTGCCTGAAATCAGTGTTACGGACAGTTTTATCAATATTGATATAATCTCAAACTAAACACCAGTGCAGGAATGGAAAGTTTTCCCCTTCCAGCCTGCATCTATCTCTTCGCTTCTTCCGTTACACTCATCAAAATGAAACTGCGATGCACATTCAAAAGGCAGGACGTCGGAAAATGAGGCAGAAGCCTGAAAAATAACAATTTTGTTTTAACTTTAGTTGACAGAATATTTGCATTTCCTACAGTGGGAAGACTAAAGTATTCATTTGGGTCGTTTCTTTTGATTCACGATATGCACCATCAGTTTCTTCTCGTTTCTCCACCTGCCTTCGCCTCGTCAACTCTTTTTCCACCACACAATCTGTTTTTCCCGACTTTCTCCATAGTTATGTCACTCCACTCCCCTCCACGTTGCCCACTCCCTCTCTGCTTTTGGCCCTTTACCACATTCCCATCCTTCTCTCTCTCCATCTCCCTTCCAATATCTCCCCCACCCACCCATCCTTTTCCGCCATCACTCCCACAGTCCCATCAGTGCTTTTCTGAGTCCAGGCTTGTATATCCATTAGTCAGTGTTATCTTCATGTCAACAGTTCCTCTCAAATATTTACAATAGTCCCCAGTGGGGAGACTTCTAGCTAGGGGTGGGATGATTCACCCTTTGTTAACACAATCGCCCCAAAGTTACTCTGTACCACTCGGAAACACATGAACATGAGTAATAGACCCAAAGTGTCCCTAAAACATGTTTGGTACACTGAAGCACTTGACCTTTGAGAGCAGGGTTTAAGATGTACATTAAAGACAGAACAGATCAAGATGGAAAGTAGCAGAAAAGTGACGGGCACCTGAGTGTGCATGTGTATCTATGATTGAACATACAAAAGATGTATTTTCAACATCAGTCAACCTAAAAAACACAATTATGATAAACCCGGAGGCTGAGATTTGATCATCATCATAATAATCATTGTTATAAAAATCCATATAATACTGATGGGCAAAAACTAAAGTTACAGATTATTTTTGACTTGTTTTAGGTATGACAGACAAAAAAAATATCCATATTTGGGATGATATAATGCCATGACAAGCAAGTACTAGAGTAATATAAAAAACAATTCTTATCTCCCAACTTTCATGTCTGTGCTCCATTCCAGTGGGGCCCAACCCGGGGGTCAGAATCCCCGAAGGGATCGCAAGATAAACATTTCTTTAAATCACAAGTCAGGCAGCAGCAAGTAGCTGAGGCAAGAAAACAATGTTGTGTAATGCTTCCACTGAGAACATACACAACAGGTGTGAAAATAACCAAATATTGTAAATGTACATACAAATGCACGCATGTCACACATGCAAACGTGAGCTTGTGCTCACACACAGATGCAGCAAAAAATATATTCAGAGTGAATCAGCAGTAAACTCTGATAGATAAACAAGATGTTGGAGGCAGCAGGTTTATTTGACATCTCTCTCTCTCTCTCTCTCTCTCTCTCTCTCTCTCTCTCTCCTTCTCTTTGTGGTGTCCGTCTTGGCCCATCTTTAACCGTGACCTCCTGCTGTATTTGTTTTAGAGTTGGGACTCTGCAGCGCTGTTTCGGGGAAACACAAATACACAGACGCGCACGCTCATGTATGACACACATAGTGTACGTGGGCATGCAAGAACGCAGACATTGCTTAATGGAAGGAGGAAATGTAGTAAGTTCAGTCTGACGTTAGTAAAACACTCAAGTTTTTCCTCGCGGAGTGTTTTGCAGCAGTTCCGTCTATTTATCGTAAGATCTCAGATATTGAATCTGTGGTCAGCTTGTGCTTGAACTTGAAGGATTGTTCTCACTGAAACAGTAAATTCAGTCATCTTTGTGAAGCTTTTCTGGATCTGAATCTAAAGATTAGAGACCAGCAGGTGATCAGAAGTGGGACTGAATAAAAGATCCACTTCTGTTTCTTTTTATACAATCAAATTTATCCTTTTTGGCCATTAACTCTATTCACTAGAAGATCTAGGGACATGGTTAAAAGAAACATAATAAAAGTGCTCAGATGATCATAGGTATTAAACCTGGTTAGCCAATCCAATATGGAAGAGAAAACGAAGGCAAACCTTTAAATTATTGCTCATACTGTCCATTTAAACAGCTATCAGAGTTTACAAACAGACGTAGACCCAATGGAACTTCATTTTAGCGATGTTAATAATACAATATCGTATACCTAAATAAAAATGGCCAAAACTAAGAAAATAAAACTAAAGTTGTAAAGAAACAGAATAATCTGCCCAATAACAACACTGTTATGTCCCCAGCAGCTAGTAGTTAACGGTATAAAACTGTTTGCTATGTGAGTATAAACTGGTTTATAGCCCCTGCAAAATGTCCCCCAGAAAAAAAAAATGTAAATCGATGATGGGTAAGATGGATCAATGGCTCTGTAATAACAAAAAGGTTTTTATTACATCCAATGAAGGACATGGAAGAGAACACAGATGAAGACAGATGAAAGTAAGAAGTCAGTATTTCACATTACTGTCGTTATGAAGTCATCAGTTCACTTTTGATGATGATGATGATGCACCTTCCTGGGTAGTCTTTCAACCAATGCTGCACTACTTAACCTTATACTTCCATAGACTACAGGGTAATCAAGGAACACCCACACACATCAGCATGCACCCACCCACCCACCCACCCTCTCTCTCACACACACACACACACACACACCTGGCCTGATGATGAGCTGGCAAGTGGAGCAATCCATGTGCAGGCCGGGGTGTGGGGTGTGAGGTGTAACGTTTCAAAAACACACTGCCAATTCTGCTCAGAAACAAAGATTAAGTACCCTTACACAGGGACACACACACACACACATCTGCACTGGAGAAAAAAAAACACATCAAATCCCAGGTGTGTGGAAGATTTGGAATAAACATCCTGAACTAATGTGAGCAGATGATGGAAAAATAAATATCTGGCAGCAAATAATAAACATCAGTCGTATTGGTTATTGTACTTTATTGATTATCCTAATAGTTACAAATAGCTGAATGCCTTTCATAAACAAGAACACAGGTTTGGAAATATTGACACGTGCGTGTGAGTTCAGTGTGACAAAGAACTTAAAAGGCTTGGAGTTTTTACAATCTCCATCACAGTTTGGCTCAGTCACTTTTCTTTCTGTACAGTACATCAATTCCATGATCACATACGGTCACGCAAGTTCAAAACCTGTCTCTCAAAAACATTATCAGCAGAGTCATGCCTATCTTGTTTCTAGCTGTTGGAGAGACTTGCTCATTTTAAAATATCTACACTCACTCAAATGTCCAAAATCATAGCAGTAACACATGTTAATCCGTTTAGAGGTTCATAACCTTACGCTTGAGTCATTACCAGTGTTGTGACTTTTGGTGTGTGATACTGAAGTTTAAATTGCTATACATCCATAGCTGGCCTTGCACCACTACTTTCCTGTGACATAATGTGTCTACAAAACTGTTTTTACTTCGATGTGCATTGTGGGTAGTTTGCATGCAGACTGTGTTGAACGCGAGCTAGATACTTCCACGTCTGGTTTTGAAGATCCAATAGCTATTTTTGCTCAATTTAATTTCCGTGCTTCTCAAAAGTATTATTGAAAACTAAAGACAAGTGTTACTGTAGCTCCAGCTCTGGTCTCAGGAGTTGATTGTGGTCTTTGGGTTCAGTCGATGACCCGGAAAAGACACTGGAAAGAATTCCATGATTTAGTGCATATCTTATCAGGCACCCAGACAAACCACATTCAAAAATCAGTCAAATGCACACCCATTGTGAAAGAACAATATTCCAACGCTCGGGTGGGACTCCAAACGGCTGGAAAAAATTGAATTCACATGCTTCAGTGTCAGGTTTTCTCAGCGTACACCAAAATACAAATGTTAAGGTTGTAAATGATTAACAAAGTCAGTAGAATTCATTCTCTGGGGACTATGAACATCTGTACAAAATGATGGCAATCCGTGAAATAGTTATGTCAGTCTGGACCAAAGCGGTGGATTAACCAACAAACCAAATGTGAGCCCTCTTAACCAAAGCAATATTTTGTGTGTAAGGGAAAAAACAGAGTTATTAAACACCCATCACTGCTTTGTGTTTTATCCGTCTCAAGCCCTACCAGGGATCAGTTATGGTGTACATGGTCTTGGTCCACAATCACACTAACCAAAACAAGCCTTCGATCTACAGCCCTTACAAGTAAACAGACGCACTTTATCAGTTTCTTCCTCAAACCTGCTGGATTGAATCAAAAGCAAACGTTATACTTGCTATTAAGCAGGCCAATGGCAAAACAACTGAAGAGTATAGACAGGACTATTAAGTAGGCAACAATATACACGATAAGTGCAATCAAGCATAATAAAATAAACAACCTCTGCCCTTTATGTGCAATTTAACTCTCCACAGCTCATCTTCACCGTGACCTCCACGCTTCCTTGGCAACAGCTGAGGAACATCTCACACTAATGCTGTAACATACACACGTCTGAACACACACACACACACACCTATAAACCCACACACACACTTTCAAACATGCGCCAACACACACACACACAGCCAGGTCATATTAATATTTATTAATATCTGCTGTTCTGCTGTGTTCTCTTGGCAGACTGAGCTGCCGCTGCTGCTGCAGCAGCGTGTGGCCTGGCTGCACAAACAGAGTTGAACGATAAAATATATCTCTAAATTAAGTTGTATTACCATCTTTAAGAGGTGATTCATCGGGCTGTCACGCTAATGAGGGGTTCCCCTATTTCTTCCCCTTTATTCTGTCTCCCTCTGTTTATTTCTTCATGCTGGCATGTCTGTCTTTGAGCCTTCCTTGCCCTTAGTCGTTGTCATGCTCTTGCAATACCACACAATGTAATCGTGCCTGGTGTGATCGTGCCAGACTATCCTCACCAGAAAACAACAGCACTGATTGTTCATTCAATCGACCCATCTTTTTCCCTTTCAAGTGACTTGCTGTCATCACAATAGGAAAGATTATCCTCTCAAAGTAGCAACGGTTGAAGCGCCGCGACGTTGCACTACCACAGGGCGTCTTTGGGGGAAGAGGTTGTGGTGGATGGCCGGGTGAACGGAGGCTTGTGGATCGCAACAGTTCCCCCACCTTTAGATTCATTCATTGGCAGACACCTCCAAAGAGCCTCAGGCAAACCTCCTCTAAGCATTATTAATCTCACCGTTCTTCTTGGATCGGATTTCGTCCATTATACCTTGTGGGGCTCTATAATACTCTCGCATGGCATTTGACACTGATACAAAAGTTATGAAGATGAATAAGTGAAAAACAGCTACAATGAGTATGAGAGAAATCATGACAACAAAACAACCTGAGATTCGCTTTGTTGGTTGATCAATCTTTCATTTCTCCATTTTCTGCTCCTCCACACAAGCTATCAAAGAGACCGACTGGCTTGTATTTAAAAAACAATCCTGAAAACATCTGCAAGTCGCCGAATCTCTCCAATCTGAGCAATTGATTTAAAATTACTTTTTCGTCTGGCAGAATATAATCAGTTATTTGTTTATCTTCCTGGAATCTGTTCGTTGTGTCAAAGTCAGTCATATATTCATGTCTGTGTAGTTGGCAAGGCATTGATAGCTTTCTGTTATTACTGTCTGCTTGCAGTCAAGTCTAAAAAATGTCTCAGAAAAAATGTATTTATACAGTCACAAAAAAATAAAAGGGACCTTGTCTACACCATATAGTGTGATAATTAATGGGGGCAAAGTCACATGAAACGAAGTCTACAAACCCACTTGTAGCACTGTGTTGTGGGTAAGCTGATGAACGGTCACCTAGGTCTTTGTTGCTGCTGATGTCTCTGCATCTCCCCCCCGCAGCATTCAACTGCTTTCTCTGTGTCGTCTTTCCGGGTTACAGTCAATGTCCCTTTTGTGTTGCGGCTGCCTGTAAATACAACTTTACAGGGAGAGATGTCGTACAAAACAGAGCCATGATGCCAAAATAAAATATCCTCAATCTGCAGAGCGCTGAGCTCATAGTGACATATCTGCTGTCAGCACTTTCTCATATTCTCAATTTAACGCAATGCGTCCCAGATGGTAATTATGCTTTTGCGGATTAAAGTATCTGAGACGTGGATAGAAATGAGACTAAGATAAATTGAAGCACATACCAATGTACAGACCAATATTTCTTCAACATGATTATCTGAATCTCATCAGGAAGAAGAGGTAGATTGCTCTTTGTTGTGTTCCACAAATTCAAGCAAGGACGGGACACCTGTACACCGTCTCTGTTCCACCTTTTATTCTTCTCCAGCTATATCTATTGTCTATCCCTAAGCCCCAAGGAAAAGCACCAGGCTTTGAAGTAAATTTTACATAGTGGGTAAACTGTGGCATTACAACTTCCGGGTCCATCACGTGACGCCATTGGGCCCAGAAAATACTTTTTCCCCAAAGACTTACATTGAGAAAGACACGTTTGTAACTCAGCTCTCTATTTTTTAAGGGGAATCAACTTCAAACGCTGTATCCAGTTCTTATTATACATCCACGTCCATCCCGACAGACATGAAACACTCACCACCACCACGACAACGACAACGACAACGACAAGTGCTTTTAAAACACCTGAGCGATGATGTGGGTTTATAAAAGTGGAACCAGTAAGCCTCATCAGTGAGCCAGCATGCGCAGTCACAGGTTCTGTAACTAGTAAAGCTTTAAAAGGCCCGGTCACACAAAACAAAGCACCATCATGCTGCCTTCAGGGCCCTGATTAAATTACCAACATAACAACTTGTTCTTAAACAATATAAAAGGGGGTGAATATAGAAACAGCCAGAATTTGGGATTCTGGATTGTCCTCAATTCATTAAGCCTCATTAAATCACTAATGATGCTTTGTTCAGCAGGTGTCCACAGTGTGAGAAGCATAACAAGGGACCTCTCATCATGGGCGATTAATATTACATGGTAGTACAATCACTATTTAAAAGTATGTTATCCAGTAAAATGAGAGGCATGTTAATGGTTGCCCTGTTGCCAATTTTAGGCAAAACACCAATATCAGTCCAACATATCAGCAAGCCAACACTTCGGTTGGTAGGTGGCTAACAAAGAGGTACCATCAGATACCCACTCAGACTGTGTGATCAAACACTGAATGAGAGCCACCGATCCCTGAATGGGCCACCATACAGCTGGGGAGCGTTCAAAGGCTCTCAGGTAGGTAGGCAAGTGAGGTATGCAGGCTGTGGCTGGACGCTGTCATCCAAATACCCAAACAGACAGACACAAACACACACACACACACACACACACACACACACACACACACACACACACGCAGTCTCAAACAAGTAGCACATTCCTTCTATGACATAGTGCTGCTCAAATACGGGGCTCAGATGTTTCTCCCTTTGTAGTTTTGCAAACACTATGAAAGATTCAGAAAGTGAGCGAGACAGAAAGAGAAAGGGAGGGAAGAGATGTGATGTTTTCTTTTTCCTGCCTTGCCAGTGAAACCCTATCCCTCTTTCATTCCCTCTTTCATTGTGTCCGTTGCTCTTTTGTGTACGTTGCTGATGAGGCCCCCTTGACACTGAAGAGGTTATGCAGCTGATACCGGACTCCCATTGAAGATACTTTTCTCTCAAAAACACACTCACACACAGACAGACAGACACACACTTACATTGACGCATCCACTACCCTATTTTCTTTAGGTTTTCATACACTCAAGCTTCTGTCTCTCAATTCCTTCCTTTCTTTATTGTTCCCTCAGTCTTTTTATCACGTCTCCTCCATCCTCACACAGATACACAGGTCACACCGCAAAAAGATACCACGGGAGAAGTGTTGGAAAACACTTACATCACCCCTGAGAGAGGGACAGGGAGGGAAAGAAGAGTGGGAGTATGGAGGGAGAGCATCTGTATGTCCTTTCCCCTGGTTGCTGCCTCCTGTGCATCATTTCTTCTCTTCAGAAATGAGTAAAGTTTCATCACCTTGACAAGAGAAGGTAAACTTTCTAACCACCCCCTACCAACCGGAGAAAGGACACCGCACTAGGTCAGATCCCGCGGGATTCAAGCTCCACTCCAGACCTCCTTTTTGGTTGTTTCTTCAGTGACTCTCACGGAAAGCTCTGGAGTTCCCCCTAAGATAAAAGACACCTCAGATTACGGAGTGAAATGTCCACCATGTCACAGGACAAGGCTGGGTGTGTTTATGGTGCTGGGTATGATGAGACAGAGGGAAGCAGTGTGTGTGTGTGTGTGTGTGTGTGTATGTGTGTGTGTTTGAATACAAGTCGACGATAACAACTCTTTAACAGTGAACAGCTGGCCCGTATACTCTCTACACTTCATATCCAATAATGATCGATTTAAACTTCTTATATTGAAGTCAATACAATTTAAATATTGTTGGCTATAAAATTAAGCCTGAAAGTGTGCAAAGTTTTAACTTTTTATTGATTTGGCTCTACCAGCGTTTCATTTTAATGCACCCTTAAAGGAGCCCTCAGGAACCTTTTCATTGTTAGGGTGCACTGTCCTGGTCTGCCCTGCTGCAAATGTAAAAGCATTCTGTTGCCAAGTCCATATACCAAAACTGTAGGCTTAGACTTAATCCACAGCCAGCAAAAATGGTCAATAAAAGGCTTCAAAGTAAACTTTAAGTCAGCCTTCTCAAAGTGTCATGGGATTGAGGTCCTTTCTGGACAACTCCGTAAGACACCCATATCTGAGCCGACAAGAAAAAGGTGTACTTTGTGCGACAGCAATAGCGGTCTAAAAAGGAAGTATGTTGTCTCACATGAAACAAAACAAAGCAGTTTGACAAATATTAGCATTTTAGCATGGAATACAGGCTTGATGAATTGCAAAATCTGCCCCTCACTTATAGTTTATGCATACCTAACCCAACAGTTACGGGCTTTCTTTTTTTTTTTTCTCTCATCAGAAAAAGGAAATGTACGCTAGCCTTTCATATTTGGTTCAATCTTATAAGTAGGCTACAATTATCAGAACAATACGAACATTCAGGCTCCCTCGTGTGGCTCAAAAGGTGTTTGCAGATATAATTGTTCAATTAAAGACTATGGAAGAAATTCTGCAAATGTATTCGGCAACCCTTATAAAAACTACAGCGACCCACCTGTGGGTCCCAACACGTCTTTGGGAGTGACTTCATCTACAGCAGCTTATAGGGTATCGACTGTATATGAGACTTAACTGCTCTGCTTCTCAGATCACGCTATGGGATGTTGGAAACATTACTGCACACATCCATGTACACACTGTACACAAATTTGTATTTGGCAGAGCAATAAAATGCAAGATTGGAAATGTCTCTCACTTGCCAGCTTTTTTGTTTGCTCGACTGCAACTAAATGGGAACCCTCATACAAGACATGAGTGTCAACATTGAGTGCTATGCTATGCAAGGCATCGATATTTATCATTTATGTATTTTTGTTTTTGTTCCGATCACTGGAAGTGCAAGCGAGAAGCACAGCATACAGCCAAAACGGACAGATATAGACCAGGACATAAATACCCAACTAATAAAAAATATGCCGTTGACTTTTGTTAAGTCATGTCAAGTGGGAAGCATGGGGGAAATAAGAAATGTGTCCTCTTTCAGCACAAGTAGATATCAGACATCACAGTTACATAACAGACATATTTCATTTCCATCCCAGTGTTTGTGTCTGACAGCAGCAGTGAGCCTCACATCAGCTTCAAAGCCTTCCAGTGTGATTTCCCCCCCCCCCACACACACGCTTAATTTGCATAGGTTGGGTTTCCTAACCATTCAGTGTAAATACATCTTGTTTCCTTTTGCATTTCTTTTTGCTCCTACAACTCTCGCCTGGCCACAAGACGATAACAAATTGGTGCGAAGTGGTCTGGGAAGATGTTTCAATAAACATTTTGTTTCTCTGAAATTTGTGATGCCTCTGCTTTAAATGCCACACATGCACAAACATACAGATGCAGAGATACATGCACGAACACAGGGAAACCACTCTAAATGACCCTGCCTTACTTCAGATGATATCCCATCCCCTCACTTCTTACCACTACATTAACCACCCCCTCACCTCTTTTTTTTCACCCCCGCCTCGTTCCCCTCTTCTCTCATCCTTCCATCCCAACCTCTCAAACAATTTACATCCAGAGGTTGAGAAGCAGCTGGACAATAAAAGCAGCTTAAAAGGACACACTCCCACAATGTTTATGTTAGCCAGCCCTGAGCAGCAATGAAATTGAACAGTTAAGAGGCCAGTTGCGTCGCTCACCGGCCAGGTGTTCGTGTCTACATTTATCTCTGGCTGTCGCAGTCAAAAGGACTTAAGGACAGTCCGGGGCAGACGTTGTGTACGTCTGCGTGTGTGTGTGTGTGTGTGTGTGTGTGTGTGTCCACGGGACGATGTAGCCCAGAGGCCTGGGTCCGGGGGGCTTTTAAGACACCACTCAATAACGCAGTTTCTCCAAACAAGCTGTTCGGATGATCAGATTAGACATTAAGCGAGGGAGCATGCTCGAGATCAAGGAGGAAAGAGATTCCTCACGTTGAGAGGTCCACCATTCATAACACAGGCCGATGATAAACCATCACTCTACCTGCAGATATAACAAGACCAGAGCTGCGGGGATAGATCCGGATGATGGATGTGCTGTTTGATACAGCTTATAACATTTAGTCAACAGATAACGGAGATATACTTAATGACAGTAAATCATATTATAAAAGCAAGATTGCTTCATTTTCGAAGCTGTACACATTGGCAAATATAAATGTACTGTATCTGTATGTGTAGTTCATGTTCAGACTGAATTCAGACAGATTGGTTAAAAAAAAAAAAGACATGTTAAACAGATGCTGAGCCTGGTATAAAGGCTTGTGGAGAAGTTTCATCCCGTACAGCCACTTCCTCAGGCCTGAATTTGACACGCACACACACACACGCACTTCTGTGGCGGGGGATCCAGCTAAAAATCTCTCCAATCACACATAGTTTCATCTGCACCCCTTTCAACAAGGATTACTTCATGTACACAAGGCCATGCGTTCCAACACGCACACACACAATCAATTGGGGTCTGTGGGTTTGGAGCATCACTTTTTAGGGCTGCAGGGTCTGAGGTTGGCGCTCATCACACGATCACACCCTGCAGAGACTTGAGCCTGTCTGCATAGCATTGATTTAAAATGTGTTTCTTGAGCTAACGGCGCTGGAAATGCTGCGGTTCCTGTAGTGGTGAGTGGTGAGTGGTGAGGGGGGGGGGGGGGGGATGAGATGTTTGCTGTAGCATTCAGACACTATTTGTTCACAGTTTAATGGGATTTAATAAAGAATGTGTTCAGAGTCGTCATTACCAGCAAACACAAACCAAGGTGAGTGCTATGTGGTAGGTGGCTCATTCCCAAACACAGCACCTCCAGACATTACAAACAAATACGTTGGGAATTGAGATGGGACATTTTAAATGAAACCAAATAAAACAGCATCAGGCTGAGACATATCAGCTACATAGCAAATCATTGGCTTGAAGTTGACAATCTCTGCTTGAAACATTAGCACATAAACAACAGATTATCAACAGTGCACTGATACTATGTGGCAAGAAGGTTGGGATTGGTTGAGAGCAGCAGCAGCATCTTCAACAACAGAACCAGAGGGCAGCATGACGTCACATGAATAATAATAAAGCAAGATAGCAGATAACACACATTTACTCCGAAGCTCAAGATTTCACCAAAGCAGCTGGACGACATATGCATGTGAAAGAAAGCCATGTGGAGTGCCAAGTAGCAAATAGTGCAGGGACACAATAACGTGGAAAAAACAACACTCTTGTTCAGCTCCATCCCTAAAGCCAAAATGTTGATGTAACCACAATCTGCATAACACAGAGCCAATAACCGCCCAAAACAACAGCAACAATCTCTCGGCCAAACCCAATCTTTCAAACATGAGCATGCACACATCAAACTACAGCCAAAGGAATACTTAAACCACTGCTAATAGAAATAGAATAGAATAGGATAGAAATTCTATTCTATTCTATTCTATCCATGTCCCCACCGAGCAGAAACAAACAGCACAGGAGACTCCCTTTGCCCCTGATGTGGCGTTTTGAGGCCCACATCTCCATGAAGTCTCCCTTTTGTTGTTTGGAAACACATTATTTATCCATAAAGCGTGGAAAAAAAATGAAACGAGGTAGATTGCTTATGAAATGCTACATAGCGCAGTTCATGCCCGAGTATTGTGATAGCTTAATTAATG
Organism: Anarrhichthys ocellatus; assembly: GCF_004355925.1. Lineage (NCBI taxonomy): Eukaryota > Metazoa > Chordata > Actinopteri > Perciformes > Anarhichadidae > Anarrhichthys > Anarrhichthys ocellatus. The sequence continues at coordinate 1,308,048 of NW_022280046.1, forward strand.
GGAAATTTAGCAGAACGGAGTGGGCGGAGCAATGAAGGTTTACATTGACCGCCATTTTTTTTCAACAAGGTGTGTCTGATGTTGCAGCCAGAAGGCTACAAAATGCCCCACGCTCATTATAATCTCCCTTTTAGTGGCGTTACACTGTGTTTTTGTTCGTTTGTTTTGTCCTTTGGTAGAACATCACATCCCCTGATCAAATAGGAAGAAATCTATAAGCTCTGTTTGAGAAACTATATTAGAAGCACTGTGTTGCACGATAGGCTACAATGTATCTAATATTTACAAAATGTAAGCTGCCATATGCACATATTTATGTCTTTTATGTGATGGAATTCTAAAGGTATAATTTTGAGGTACCTTAAATGCTACTCCCCTCCAGAGGTAAATACTTTGTGGGTTGAGATTTTATATACAAAACGTGAACGTGGTCTATAATATACGATGCACTGTTATATATCAAATGACCCACCACTACATGCAGTAAGAAGAATCTAGTTCCATCAACCACCATATGAAATTATGCATTTTGATGTATTGTAAAAAAAAAAAATCCAATCAAATAAATACAGAAAGTACGGCTGAGAGACCAAAGGGCTAAGCAGTGAACTGCTCCGGGGCCTCTGACCCTCAGGATCCCCAAAAGCACCAGGTCGATTGTGTGTCAGTTGGTTTGTGAACATTTTATTAGTTACACTTTTGTTTGGAGGTATACAGTAGCTTACACCACTAAAACAAAATCATCTGAAATTATATGAGCCACAACCCGGGTTCTTGTCTACCAGGGGGGTCTGTATTAAAATGTACATCTGAGGCAAACAAGGGGTGAATAAGAGCCCACAGATCATTCTAGCCCCCTACCAGGTTCATCCACCCATGTCTAAAAGTGGACACTGCATAATAAGTACTTTTACTTGTCATACTGTAGTACATTGCTGATTACACTTCTGTGCTTGTACTTTGATATGTGGTATCTTTACTTTGAAAGTAAAATAATCTGAAGGCTTCATCTGCAACTGCCTATTTTCTTCTCACACCACGTGTACATGCACGCTCAATGACCTTATCAAACATGGAATCCACATAGTAAGTCTCATCATCAAAAAGATTAAAAAAGGATTCACCCAGCAAAGCAGACTGTCGTCATGAATAATTCAATATTCTCCATGTCAAATTGCATGCAAGGCCAGGCAAAACAAACAGTGTTTTTTATTTTCCAGGGAGGACAGACTCTCCCTGAGGAGAGGAGGGATGGAGGCTTATTGTGGCTGGAACATGCTGGCTGTCCTTCAGCACTCTGGGTAAATACTGGCGGTGTGACAATAGACTCAGCTTGAGCTGAGGAGGCTGTCACCTTAGCGCTTATCAGGCCGTGGATCTCTCACACACACACACACACACACACACACACACCACAAAGACACACATGACCTGTGTCCAACCTGAGACCCTCCACATATATCATTAGACATAAACATCTGCAAGAAGTGCATTTTATGAATATAAAGAAAAAAATGTTTAACTCATGCAGGTAACAATTCAGACGGATGATGCACCAAAAATAAGTCATTCCTCAACCCACTCTTTCATCACTATCGCAGCCTCTGTTGTGGGAGTGACAGTTCTCTTTAGAGCTCCTCCAGTCTGAGAGCAGATAACAGCCTGTCTGAGTGCTACTTGTTACAGGATGAAGCCACCCTCATCGCGCACACATGCAATCCCCATCTTCACGGATCTATCTACCGTCTAATCTCCTCTAGATCTGTAGGGCCCCACTCCCCTTCCAAGTACCTCCAGTTCACTCTCCGCTGATGAATAGCAAATCAAGTGCCGCTTGTAGGTGAAAATGTCACACAAACTGATATTTACATTTCGGTCATTATCACAACCCTCATGACGGACTCATGCGATCCCAACTCTGCTGCACAGGGACACTTTGAGGTTGCAGAGGTGGCTTTCCTAATCAGTATCCCTCATCAAATCAGAGCTATCGTGTTCATCTCGGAATAGAAGAAATGCTCTTTGCATGACACCAGCGGAAGGACGATAAAAATAAACCTACTTTCTAGCTGCGTTTCAATGGCTTAATGTGAAGCTTTTCAATTAGACGTATCATTTTGAAGAAAATGCAGTTGTAATGTTATCTTGAGCTCTTCAGCTGCATTTATTTTACATTTCAGCGTGCTAACAATTTGTAAACAGCAATATGGCACTCTACAGAAGAAACATTATCAGCCATCTTTTATTTTTCCTTTCTACAGTTCAGATAAGTGAAGCCAATGCACCTGCACTTTTTTCATCTTTAACACCCTATCAGTTGCCTCAACTGTCTTTTAAACCTCAATCATCAAAGTGCTGATTGCCAGATTTTTGATACAGCTAAAATTCTTTTGCACAAAGTGTTCACATTATTTGGCGTACCCTCTGTAAAGCATGCGTACGAGTGTGGATACAACTCCTTCCCCTCAATGATCCTTCATCCAGGGAATGCAAATATTTGAGTTTTCAACCCCCAGCGTACAAAATCGTGCAGGTAGCATTACCATCGAAGCTGTGGTAGACTTCGGCGGGAAAACCTTGCAGATCAACTTGTTCATTATAAAAGGAATTCATTTGCACCTTTACGAGTGTGTCGGGGAAAGAATGACAGCCACAGGCAACATCTAGTGTAAATACAGGTTTATTAGGGATGAAGTTGTTCCATGATAAACAAAAGGGGAAAAACATTCACAGTACATTTCATCTCCCTTACACGGTGCATTGAAACATTGTACAACCTCAAAACCCCATTGTTGCTCTGCACAAATATGGTGCCTCTTTACAAAAATACTTCCTTAAGAAGAAAATACCGGTAAGGGTTGGCAAAACTATTAATATTCTCTTTCTCCATTAACTTGATTAACACCTCGAAAATGGCAACGAGCTACAAAAAATATTACGCAAAATCCCAATTTAATAGTCCCTAAAGAATGTATTTGTGTAAATGAACCCCTCATGAGCGCTAATGACATCTGCAGCTCTACACTTGCACAACACACAGTAAACTAGCCAGCCGAAAGCTGAGGTCTGATGGTTAAAAACGCAACGAGAACACAAAACAGGAGGCAACTGGTCAAGTTTAGGATACATGAGAGCTGACCGGTTGAACTCGGGTGCGTGGATGGAAAACGACCGGTCCGTCTGACATCCTGTGGTAGATTTAGTCAAACGTGATTGGTCAGATCAGGGTCCTCTGTAAAGTTATTGGTCTTCTTAAGGAGAGGTAGGATAGTTGTCATGGTCAGTGTATCAGGGTCCCAGGATGAAACTATAACAACTTCTTACAGCACTTGTATCGAGTTTAAAAGTAATGACTGACCTAATGACATATTGTTCTTCAAACCGTGCACCAGGAAAACTTCTCACCAATTCATCTACTGTATCATTAACCATCAAAACTGTGAAAAGTAATAAAAAGGATGGCAGCGAACCAACCATGTTTAAAAATCAAAACTTCATGGACCAACTTTCTGGTGTTTTTAGTTATGATAGTTCGGTGTCGAGGGGGAGCTACTGACATTGTGTCAGCGATCTTTATATTTGTGCCGTAGATTCTATCCAGATTGAGAGTAAAAGGGGACATTTAGGCCTGAGTTTATGTTTAAGGAAAATGAAAAGGACAATTTCAATTTAGAAATGCTTAATAACAATGTTGAACAATCCATGCATTCTGAAATGTGGCAAACAATTGAATGAATCAAGTGCAATGTTGCTTTAGACCCTTTGCTCAACAGTCAGGTTAACATCTGGCCCTAGTTTACAAACAGTGATCCTTCATTTCCCGCTAGACAAATAATGAGGACACACACATTGGAGTGGATGGAGCCACATACACTGCAAAAAAACAAAACGCTTCTTTACCGTAAAAGGCCAAAGGCTTGCATCACATGTACTGTAACATCAGAACCACACAGGATGATGTGATGCACCTGGTTCAAAAAAAAAAATCATTGAATCCATTCAGCTACCAGAGATACACTAGTGCTTGTTTGTAGGAGTGGTACAGTCTTTCCTAGCATTACATCACTTCTGTGGTGTCATGGTTAAAAAGATCCATTTGGTTTATTGCATTAAGTGCTTGATAGAAGCGGTTTGAATGGCTCTTTAATCTTTTTGAATCCGCGTGTGACTGCTGCACTAGAAGCATAGGTGGAGGTCAAGACACAAGCATGACTAGATTTCCATCACTGGCTATGGCTTCTAAAACGTGATTTTCTCGGTTTATGATAATTATTGGACCGAATACAAAAATCATTTAGCACCGTATAAAACTGGAACTGAAAGAACTTTACAAAAATGTTGCACTATTCTGCTTTTTACTTGAGACATTAGCCTTTCAGCAAATAGACCTGATAGATCTGTATATAAAAGGGAACGCCAAATTGCCTTACGATAATAAAAGAAAATTGGAGAAAATGTGGGAGAGAACAGTTAACAGTGTGGAAAAACATTGGTGCTCAACTCTCTCATATCTCTTCCTTTTGAGTTTCACCTTTACATCTGTGCTTTCGTTCCTTTTTAATTACAATTCATCTAAAATGTTTCAATCAACTATTGACTATCTCCTAAAACATCATAACAGTGAAATTTAACTTGTCTGCATCTACATTTCTGATTGTTGCTTTACATTAATATACGCGTCTATAATGAAGAAGACATTGCCGGTTGCTCCGCAGATTACACAAACCACATGCAAATGGTTGACGCATCCTTCCTTTAATATCTAGAAATAAAAGTCGTGCCTGTGAATCTGTCCGAGTACATTACCACAATAGAAAAACTACAATATCTGCATCGCTTGGCTCCTATTGCACAAGCATGTGTGTCTTTTTACAGCAAACATTGCAATTTATTTTATTCATAGATGATAGGAAGGGTGAGCCAAACACTTTGAAATCATCTTTGCTCAATTGGCTGAGTCACAATCGGACAAAGATCATGTTAATGTGGAGATATTTTTTTGGAAAACCATTGCCTCGTCGTCTTCCATGTGGGCTCTTTAGTAGAGGCGTCCGCCTTACTGGCTCTGGGACTCGTGGACCTTGGCTTGCAGGGCGTCACAAGTCTTCTTGGCGTCGCCGAGCAACATCGCAGTGTTGGGCTTGTAGAAGATGGGGTTGTCGACAGCCGCGTATCCCACACCCAGGGAACGCTTCATCACAACCACCTAGATCGGGACGAGATACAGCCATGGGCACTCGTTAGCCTCGATTTGGACGATTAGATGCGAAAATACTGAAGAAGCGTTTAAAAAGAATTTGTGGGGGGGAATTTTCCCCTGATCATTGCCATTCTCTCCTCCTCAACAGCCTCTGTCCATTTGGCTTAGATCTAGAGATAGAGCTGGGATGTTTGCAATTTAAAAAGTCACCCACAGCTGCTGTATTAACATATTCAACAATATTGTTTTCATTAAAAACACTGCTCGTCAATCAGTAGAACTGATTAAATTATAACCTGGAAGTTTGGTTTGGACAACATTAATTCAATGAAGATGTATTTGACTTAAGTCTGACTTCAACATGTGTAAAAGTATGTAAATGTTTGTTAGTGTAGTTTTCTGTAAACCCATTTTTTTTTTTCTTTGTGCGTCTTTATCTGTGCACCTGTATGCGTCTCTGTGTGTGTCCATATTAGCGTGTGGGGTTAAGGTGGAATGTCCACTTTGATTTCCCCAGAGGAAAGTGTGTGGAAACAAGTGGGAGCGCTGTATAAATCCCAGATCTCGGATCGGTGCCAGTGGGATGCTCTGAATGTCGTCATTCCACAGCGACAGAGTCACCCACTAATGGGATCAGCATGGGACTGCACCTGGAACTGTAACAATCTGCCTCTATGTACGTGAGCCCAGAGAGTGTGTGTGTGTGTGTGTGTGTGTGTGCTTTCAAATGGGAGGCCCCTCTACGTGCGTGTAGACTCCAACATTCAGTTGGGGTGGTAAAAAGCAGTCCAGTTGTCGTAAAATCCAGTCGCCTCTATCTTTTTGGGCTTCAGGGCAACCTCATTATCACACATGCATGCACCAGATGTCTCACCTGCTTCGACTTCCAGACCTCCAGCACAGGCATACCCGCGATGATAGAGTTGGGATCTTCCTGGGAGGCCGAGTTGACTGTGTCATTGGCACCGATCACCAGGACCAGGTCCGTTTCTGATCGGTCACCAAACAAATAAATAAATCAGAAAACATATCTCAATCATTTGACGTCGCGTTTACTGGATTCATTTGAACCGGCCTTTGTCTCCATGACGTTATATCTTTTCCAATCTTTCGCTTCTCAACTAAAGTTAACAAGTTGTATCACTGTAGCCTAGCTGTCACTCTGAGGTTGCCGGGCAGACTCCTGGAATTTTTTACCTCCTAATTTGCCATAAAACCACTACTTATCATTTTAATACTTTGCTATGTGAACAAACGAGATAAACATCTTGATGTCTTTGCTTCCAGTCGTTATACTGAGCCAACCGTCTCCTGGCTCCAGCTTCATATTTAACAACACAAATCTTCTCATTAAACTCTCTCTAGTCCTTTAACTCCATATTTTCAAATGCCAACTCTCTAAAAAGCTGCAACAAAATCAAAACATGCTGGGTCACAATCATTCTAGATGAGTCAATTAAGTAATTCATGGCAGGTATAGCATGGACAGTAAAAGACAGAAAGGACTGGATCTTACCAGCGAAGTCTTCATTAATCTCCTCCATTTCCAGGACAATGTCGTACGGGACACCAGCTTCAGCCAACAGCACGTTGAGCTGACCTGGCATACGGCCGGCCACAGGGTGAATACCAAACCTGTGAAAACAAAATTGAATGAGTAATTTAAAACAGTCACTGCGCTACATTAACTATAACCTGACTTTCTTAAATCAAGGGAGATGCGATCAAAATTAATCGAGATGGGCAGAGAAAGAGAATGAGATGGAGGTTCTGTACAAGTAGGGTAGAGAGACGTTTGTGATTATAGTCTGGTTACACACACACTTCCCATTGTAATCCTCGACTATGTGTTATTTGTCGAGCGTGTACGCATGTGTGTGACTGGGTATACATACGTAGCTCTCAAACTCAATTAGCCATGTCATGTAATCTGGGTACTAAATTAACACCAGCCACTGAATCCCGGCGGCTGGATCTCTCTCTCTCTCTCTCTCTCTGACCGACCACCATTTGGAGATTTATTTTTAGTTTTTTTGGGGTGAGTTTAGGGCAGATTCAGAGTGCAGTTGGCAGACGTTTCTGGGATCTATTAGCGACCACGGCTGCCGATTGAAAAGTCATTTTCTGCCCTTCATGTAATGCCATTCAGACTACATGTATTAGAGGACAGTGGGAAGACGCACAGGTTTTAGTTTTGCGAAAAGAAGCGAAAGTGTGCTGCGCTTCCAGACTCCATAGTGTCAATATTCTGTCGTGTTAAAGGAATAAAACGGCAGATGGTTCTTCCAGACTGACGGAGAGGTGTAGAGCGATTACGCAGGCAGGTATGAAGAGTAAGAACACCATAATTCAAGAGAACGCATTTGAATACAGAACAGAGAAAACTAGGAGAGGAGGAGTAAGACATCAGGGCAAAGGCTTGTTGTGTGACCACCCACTTTCCACTAATCAACTACAAATGCTCTAAGTAGCAGCAGCTGCAACAGCCAGGATCAAACAACTGAGGCAGGACAATTACACATGCTGTACCTCGTCCTTCCTCTCCTTTCTTTCACATTTCCTTTTCCTCATTCTTTCTTCGCACACAGGTCTCTTCCTATCTGTCCTGCCCCATCTTCTTGTCATCAAGCTCAAAACCACAGCTCTTCTTTTATGTCCTCCACGGCTCAGTTTACATCTTGTATTGGGTAAAATTGTTTGACTTTAATTCCTTGCATCCTTAATCTACATGTACATCTATATCTATCTAGCGATCGATCGGTATAAATTACTGTGACTGTAGTGTCTTACACTACTGTTTTTGTTTGCCTGAGATACAATAGTTAGTGGAGTTTCTTTCGATGAATTCAATAAATGTACATCTAATGTGTAGATGAGTTAGTTTTATCACCCGTTTACCTGACGTTCTTGCCAGCTTCTTTAAGCATCTTCACCAACTCAGCAATGGGGTACTGGGCCTTTGCAGCGCAGAGTCCATAACCTGAAAGACAGTTTAAAACGACAGGAAACAATTAGCGGATATTAAAGCACAGTATGGTCTACCTGTCCAAGACAAGTTTTATGACAGTATATATATATATATATATATATATATATATATATATATATTTTTTTTCAAACTCCTTTGCAGCCGTAGTACCCACTAACCTTCACCAACCCAGAAATACAGTAAAATGCTCAACAGCACAGAGTGAGCAAGCATTATAATAATTACAAGTCCCTTTAACCAAACGTTACCACACTAACGATACAAAAGCACAGAGCTTTTGATAAGCAGCACTTATACAAACATAAACAGTCATCTGTGGTAGGCAGCGGTCTGACTGACAGCTGGTGTGGAGGTGGTGACGGTAGAAAGCAACATTCAGATGGACAACCAAGTCTCAAAGCATTTTAGCAAAGATATACCGAGGTGCCTTTGAGTAAAACACTCATTGACCGCCTTCTTTTGCAGCTATAATTTGGTTTAATGATTATGCTATCACTGCTGTGAGAGTTCCAGCAACAGATGATCGGTTGAATGATAGATAAGACAAAAAAGTACCTCACAAATAGATAAGCATTTTAATGAACCATTTCCTATAATTGACACTTTTAAATCATATACCTAATATTAAACATTCAGATCATATATAATCAGGTTACTTTCCTTCTAGTGGACCTGGCATTGATTTCTATACACAGTATATGTTTTTTATTCTCCAAGCCTCAGACTTCTTCGTGTTTAATATTGCTATTATGTGGGACTTGATTTTTATCACCCTGTCACACACACAAACAGTCCAGTGGTGTTTACTAGCCTTGTCACAACAACCAGTCAGAAACTTGTCTTTTTTTACATCACACCAGTCAAACTGACAAGCTTTCAAATTCAGCGTAGAAAAAGGGGGAACAAAATAAACGTGATTGACTGTATGCAGTCCAGCTCAACAATGTAATGGTTTTGTTCTCTCCATCACAGTTCTTCTTTCATTCCTTGTGCTTCCAATATTCTCTGTGGAGTTTCTCCTATAAGAAAAACAAGTGGACCCAGGCCATGCGGAGATGGGCCAGACGAAGCCAGGAAAACACTTATGTTTATCAGGCCGAGTCCTAACAGTTTCCACAGATGTCAATCAGGCAAAGTGACTGTGACGGCTCCAATTAGAGAAACTGGTCAAAATGGAAACAAGGGGTCCGACTGAAGGCCGGCGCTGGAGAACAATACTAGCTGGCTTGCTCACTTCAACGGTAGAGAATAGGATTACTCAACAACTGACTGAAGCACTTCATTCATAAAGTTACTTTGACACGTTCGATGATGATTTCCCCCCCCCCCCACTTATTCGAATCCTGACATTTCACTGGTTTATGTCTTTCTATAATCCTCCGAAGAAATGTCTGGCATTTTGTTATTCGTCTCGTCTTGAATTGTTTGTAGACCTTTTTGAGAACAGGCTACCAAAAAAAATATCCGCTCTTTCATTTCTCCCACTCCTTCCCACTAAACATGTCTTTGGCCTGCTTTTCTTTTCAGCTGTCAGACATGTTTCTCTTCGTCATCCATTGGTCTCAAAGTAAAGTAAAGATGGTTTAATCTATATTGGATGCTGCTACATGGATCACTTCTCAACCATGTGACCACTTTAATTCTTGTAAATTGCAAGGGTTTCCTTTAAAGAGTTATTTTTGGTGTATAGGAACTCAGCAGTATGACTGGAATCACTAATTTGCAGGCTGGATGCCTTTAGTCTGTGTTTACATGTACCCACGTGAGTAAAACAACTCTTGGGAACTTGGAACAGTCTGGTGAGGGGAGTGAGATATCACCGGGGCCAAACAATGAAGGTTTTAGGATGGCAGCCCCAAGGACCATCGTAATAGTCCAAGTGGGAAGTTCAGACACGTAATTATAATCGAATATTGAAAACACGTGAAACGAAGACATGCATGTACCTGGAACAAAGGGTGGACCCCGAGCTCCAACCCCGAAAGAAGAACTAGAAGCCAATTTTCCCCTA
>NW_022280046.1:1318647-1321430 GCF_004355925.1 Anarrhichthys ocellatus
AAAAAAAAAAAAAAAAAAAAAAAAAGTGACTGGCAAAGTCAAAGTACCATGTTTTTCCACTCACGTACAAGAGACCCTCTGAAGTGTGTGTGTGGGGTTGCGTGTGCTTGTGCGTGTTGTACCTGGAGTGATGATTATGCTCTGGGCGTCTTTAATCATTTCGACGGTCTGGTCCACGTTGACCTCGGTGTGTGTCCCGGTGATCTCCATGGGTTTTCCTGTACCGGTGGAAGTCGTGCCGTAGCCTCCCAAGATCACGCTAACCAGTGAACGATTCATAGCCTGAGAGGGGAGAGAGAAGTTTTGCAATGAATTACATTACCTTAACTTTATTGACTGTGTACAGCAAAATACAGCAATCAGAGGACATTTGAAAGGGACATTTCCTCAAAACACACATTTGTGACCTGAGATTTGTATTTACAAGAAGGACTCTACTGCGGTAAAGTTAGAGTCCCTCCTGGTGGAAAGGAGAGGAACAACCACATTCAACTGTGCTGATCTACAAACCGCATCAAATGCAACAGCAGTGGTGCCGAGACTCAAGGCAGCAGCTCTACGGCGCAGGTTTTTAAAATTGGCTCCACTCACCACACACATAATGTATGACAGAATGGCTCCAGACGACCCAATGAGAGCTCCGACGATGGTCAGCAGGTTGTTGTTGAGCAGGAAGCCCTCGGCACACAGGGCCCAGCCCGAGTAACTGTTCAGTACGGTGATTACCACCGGCATGTCAGCGCCTCCAATAGCTGCCGTCAAGGTTACACCCTGAAGGAGAGAAGAAGAACGCAGGAGAGGAGGTTCATCCACTGCTGTAATCAGATTAGCTCTTTAATACAGTAAACGACACAGCAGATGTGATGATCAGCTATATCCCTCCATAACAACTGGAACTAGCTAGAGATGTACTTTAATTCTTGGTGCACATCATAGATTGTTCTAGTTAACATACTGTAGGTGTACTTTTAAGAACTGAAGGAACACACACATGCACAATAAATTATATATTATAATCTAAAGACTGATGAGCGATACGCTATTTTTAACTATTTTTTTCCAGATTTTGCTACCGAGTGCAAAAACGGACCCTAGAAAAACACACAGACCCGACATGCACACACATGCGCCGTACCATGACAGCGGAGAGAGCAGACACAGATCCGAGACAGGTGATGCCTGTGATGTAACTGGGATCCAGCATGTAGGGAATCATCCCACCAATACACGCTGCCATGAGAGTGGCGTTCAGAGCATGACGACCAGGGAGCGCCAGGGCGGCACTGCTCAGAACACCTGCATGGAGAGAAGAGGGAGGGAGAGGCAGGATTTAAATCGAGGATTTAAAATAAAATACCACTAATAACTGCACATAAACACTTGTGTTTACATATCAATCAGCTGTAACCTTAGTCTTACAAAGGCATGAATCAAAACAGCAGAAAAAAGCTTTAATAGCAGTACCACTTGAGACTTGTCATTAACTGAACGTCATGATCATACATAATTTGCCCTCATGAAACACTTAAAGTCAACATAGACATTACAGAGTGACTGCTAGGACTGGTGCCAGCACATGAACCCGACGAACTATTTTTTTTTCTCTCTTTCCCCTTCACAGCATACAGCAGCAGCATGAAGCGTCAGACCTGCTCTTGTTGATAACTACAGTTCGGCCAAGCTGACATAAAAAAATAAAAATAAAAATACTATTAATCCTGTTTCGAGTGAAGTTCATTCATATTGACAATCGCAATATGTTCCTTTTATTAGAGCTAGACAGCTTTACAGCTTTACAAGTCACTTGTGATGATATCCACAGTTTAACCCAACAATTAAAATTCACCACAATTAAAACTTATTGTGAGTCTTTAACTCGATCCATGATAAAATCCCATATCGTCTACTTTTATTACCCCTAAATATTAAAGTGCAATAAAATGTACAGCTCACCTAACTGTTGGTTATGGACTGACAAAGAATCAAACGAGTAAACTAGGTTAACAATTAGTCAGGTAATGAAATACCTAAGCTGTTGCAAATATAATAAAATGAAATACTAAGTGCTAATTCATGAAATCATAAGATCATAAGGATGTGTAAACACAAATAGAACAAAGAAGAATAGACATTTTGGGAGCCACTACCAATATAATCGTCTATAAATGTTCTTCTAACTTGTACCATGTAAAGGAACTATTTTAAAGAGTCAAATCCCAAACATACAAAGGGCAAAAGTTCAGGCCTACTCTTTGTTTACCTGTGTCAACATCTGTACTTTTAAATACCATAAAAGCATTAATGTAGGTTCTGTGCATTAGCATACTGGAAATGTAAATGTTTGCTCTGCAGGGAATATTACGCGTACACACACACGACTGTGCTTCTCTCACCTTGCAGTTTGCCATACGCAACCAAAGAGCCACTGAAAGTGATTCCGCCGATGTAGGTGCCGAGGTACGCGACTATCTTGGTGAGGTTGGCGGCAGGGTCTGTGGCAAAGTGGGGGTACTCGATCATGTATTCGGCCACACATGTGAGCACGGCAGCCATCCCCACCAAGCTGTGGAAGGCAGCCACCAGCTGGGGCAGGTCGCTGATCTGGATCTTCTTAGCAATGGCCAAGCCTTAAGGGGGAGAGAGAGAGAGAGGGAGAGAGAGAGAGATAACAAATAAATAAAGTGCAGTGGCCCTGAAAGACCCACACACTAATAACATGTAAATCACAAGCACGTGCACACACACACACACACACACACACACACACACACACACACACACAC
>NW_022280046.1:1321440-1340127 GCF_004355925.1 Anarrhichthys ocellatus
CACACACACACACACACACACACACACACACACACACACACACACACACGAGGACTGCTGGGAAGTGGGTCCATCTGAGGAACCAGGTGTTGCTGATGAGGCCTGTTTGGGGAAATTCCATGTTTGTGAGTGGGTCTACGCTTTGTGTGTGCGTGCGTACATTGTCTGTATGGATAGTTTCCGCTTCGTTACTGGAACAATTAGCATTTAAATGATCAAACCGTCCTCAATGAGCAAGAAAAAGTGAGTAATACATGCTGCTGACCATTTCGACCCCCCGAGTCTAGCGGGGAGTTAGTCATGTTGTGTTTGATGTTGCGCTCTGCACACCTGCAGCTTAATCTGGCCAGGCTTACATGCACATACACACAAACAATGCAAAACCAATTTCCACAAATTTACATTTGCTGAAACACCATTCTGTAAGTCTGCCTTGTCCTTCTTTTGATATTAATACAGACTGACTCACCAGTAGTGCCACCTACAGCCATGGCTAGACTCATCTGTGCCAGGAGCTCAGGACTCGGTTTGAGGGAACCCAGAGCTGCAATGATCCCCCCCGCGACTCCCATCATACCCAAAGCGTTACCCAGACGGGCTGTTTTCTGGTTGGAAAGGCCGGCCAGGGCACCGACACAGCACAGACCCGAGCCCAGGTACATCATCTGGTCAAAAAAGAGGCAGAGAATGGGGGGAAAAAAAGGGGATTATAGACAACGATTGAGGGTCCACAGGATGAAACATTAGGCCAACTGCTTTTCTTGGAAGGGCCTGTACCACATCTGGGAAAACACGGGGGACATGGCATTTCAAACATCCTCCCGCACCTGTTCAATGTCGTATCCAGAGTGCAGAGCAGCAGCGTAGCCACCGATAAAGACACCGCCAGGAAGCAGATAAAGGTAGTTATGCTCCGGAGGATCAGTGGGACGCTTGAACATGTCCAACATCTTCTTAGTCACCAGGAAACCACCTGGGTGGAGAGACAGAGAAATTGAGTACATCTGTACTTACAATGGCAATAAAATGGGTTTAAAATCTGCTTTATGGAAGAAATATTGTAACACTGTGTAAGAGGTGTTGATGCAGGGACGTAAAGGCACCTGAAGTACATGAAGAACATCTATTTTTAGACAACAGGTGTTTCAGTCAATAGCTAAAAACTGTTGCCAAGCCCAATAACTAATGCGAGGAATTCAATGAGTCTACTTTATGTCAGTGTAAATATTTCAAGTAGAAAACCTCAAACCGGGACCAGACGGTGTCTCACTGCTTTACAGGAGGAGATCACATTTCCGTGTCTCTCTTTTCTCCCCTGCCATTATTGCAGCGCGCACACACACACACACACACACACACACACACACACACACACACACACTTTTCTTACCAGTTCATGTAAATTTTGTCAGACTGTCCTGGTTGAAAAGTGTAACAAAAATCAGACTAATATTATTGCTGACCAATCTGTGTCAATATATTAACATGGAGGAATGTTCACGTATTTTAACAACGCAAAGCCAGCATCTACTCGTTTCTTTTGGTTATTTAGTTTTTCAAACCCAGAAGGGGTCTGCTGACACTATATTTAGAAAGCTTCCAAGAATAGAAGTAAATCAGCAACACTGGCCAACATGAGGCCGTAGAGTCTACAGACAGGCTAGCAGCTCTGTGAGGCTCTACTGTACATGCCAGTCACTTCCACACAGTGAGGCATAAAGCTTATTAATTAGACACTGGTATTGGATTGCACTCTGTATCAGCCGCTACCCAAATCCCAGGTATCGTTATCGGTCTCATGAGTAAAAAAGTTGGATTAGTGCATCTCTATATTGGTTATATAAATTTTGACCTGATGATGAAAAAGTCAGAGCATCTTACAATGACTCAGCTGGTCCGTTTCTACCATGAAGGTAATTATAAGCCATTTATAAATCAGAGTTAATGATAAGATTTCGCTCAATGACTGAAATGAGTGGCCTGGTGCAATAACAGGAAAATAAGGAATGTGATATTGCCCATTGACATTGGGTTTTTGAGGAAAACATAGTTGCCTCAAGATATTCAACAGACGGAGGTGTTTTCCGTGCATTCCCACATCTTTCAGCTGCGGAGACACAAAGGGAACAAGAAGCTTCGGCCAGCGACCTATTCCTCAAAACAGACAGAAAAATGTCAGGGTCTGGTTTTTTTGGAGCTAAATTTCACTATTGTGTTTCGTCCCATTCCATGGAATGTTTTATTTCTGTTCCCGGGGGTTTATGGGTAATGCGGTAAACCGCTTGGAAATGTGCGTGTGGAAACAAACCCATGGAGAAGATCAAAAATGAAACCAGGTATGTCTATAGAGGCTGTGGTATTTCAGCATGCTTTAGTTGAGGGAAATCGAAAAGACTAATAGGTGGTTTGAACAGTACTGCCACAGGAACCTACAGGGCCTGAGAATTGGGGCAGGATTCACAGCCCTGCATTGAACTCATAAAAAAAACAAAAAAACAAACCAAAAAAAAAAAAAAAAAACTTTGAGGTGGCCTGCATCTCACACACAAACACTCAAAGAAGCTCGGGTGCATTAAACAAACAGGCTGAACAGATCGATTAGCAAGTTAGCTATATTCATTCGACTGGTGTCGAGCTGTGAGCTAAGAACAGGACAATTAGAGAGTGATGAGTATTATAATGACTCCAGGAACACTGTCATTATAATGGAAATTATTAAGGGAAATAGCAGAGATGCATGTGTGTGTGTGGTCCAGGCCAGAGCCACCGACTCGGTCTGAGCAGGTGGGTAGAGGGCAGCTGCAAAACTTGGTTCGAAAGCATGTTATTGTACAATCAATACAAAACACTTCAATCTTCGGCCTAAGTTTGATATTTTATTGGCTAAAGGTTGCTGTAACTGGCAGTGATCACTGCGAGGCGTCCACGTGCGGGTGACTCACCAGCGATGTTGACCGAGGAGATGAAGGCAGCCAGCACAGCCAGTGTCTCAGCAGTAGTTGATGGGGTGTAGGCGCCTCCCATCAGGGACAGACCACCCACAGCCGTCAGACCTGCAGAACAAGGATAGTGAAGTAATTCATGATCCTCCACGTTCATAGTTCGTTATACGGGACAGTGAAACCTTTGGTGAAGATGTTACAAAAAACAACAAAAGAATACTTCGGTCATAAAAGAGTTCATCCTAACACAGCATTGTGTAACAGCTATAGGGATTTTAGAGTTGTTTCTTAAGCTCTATAAGCTAATACTTTGTCTGCTTCCCGCATTGGAACAAGACAGAAATAGAAAGATTGTGGGAGCGTGTGTTTACCAAAAGAGGCTCAGGAAACCTTGATAACATCAGTCCTGTAATGACTTACAGGCAGTAGGATGCAACACACGGCACCCCAAGAGCCTGCAGTAATTGTGTTTGAGTGTAATTTAAGTTGACTAGCAGTGTGTGTGTGTGTGTGTGTAGAGTGTGTGTATGCATGCATCAAATAAATAGTGTTAGTTAGAATTTTCAAATAAGGTATATGTGAAGTTTGACCCTCTCTCTCACGGGTCTCCTTTTGTCATATCAGCTCCTAAACAAAGCAACTTTCAAATGCTGCCAAACGTCATTTCACAACTTCTACGACAGAAATTGACAGGCTGATTAAATTCTTACCGTTTAGAAAGAGACGACAGAAGGAAACATGCAACGTTTGTTGGTGAGGAGCATATGAAGAGGACAGCATTCACATAATATTATTCTAAACGATGATTAAATATGCATCGGACACGTCAACATAAAAAGGTGTAGCCTTCTAGATTTTACTACTTTATCCAAAGAATAAAAGTAGTACAGTTACACTATTTGGCGGAGATCAAAGGCAAGCCTGGCTACTAAAACTAATAGATTGGCCAGAAAGAAAGCCAATAGGCATCAGTGCACACACACCATACATATACTGGGTGGGCCAACGTCGCTGTGACAAACTTCAGCTACCGGGCTACAGGCACAGTGCGACAGTGAATCAGTGCTCTCAAGTAGATTAAAGCATTTCTATCAGACACCAGATATGAAGCTGTGCCTCAATGAGCCACTGGATACGAGACCAGCCTCTGAGGAATTCAAGATGACCCACCAGTCCGTCACTACTGGTTGTAACACTATATTCCCCCACATGAAGAATATAACTGTCCCTTACTCAAACCCTAAATTCCAATATGATTCCCTAATGTCTGAGTGATTGTGTGTGTGACTTTACGATGCCTGGCATAACATTAACAGAGTTATGTTGGTCTCACTGTTTCCATAACCACAGTCAGTCAGTGACAGAAATAAAAAAATGATAATGAAGTAACGGAAAATATGGACGGAAAATATCTAAACAGGGATAGAAGGACAGATGGAGGGCAGACACAGAGAGAAGTAGACAGAAAGACCTTAAAATGAACTCTAACGTGTGATGATTAATTTCATTTGCCGTCTCATATTCTACTGATATTCGGTGATGATTTATCGATTACATTTGACAAATTAAACAGATGGTACACTTCAGGAAGACAGAACATGGCAGAAACTAAAAGCAAAAAGACCCAGAAGAACAAGTGTGATGCTGTGAAGATACAAAATGTGAAAATAGTGTATTGGTGCAAGTGATAAAGTTTTAAAAAGGAAGTCAAAGCGGTTAGTTGTTGCACTGCTTAGCACCACAATCGAGCGCTCATGTCTGGCTGTGTATAAACGAGCAACGACTTCCCTGACCCTCAAAGATCACAGACGGTGTGTTACTTCCTACCCCGGTGTGGGTTTTAAGAGTGATCAAAGCCACGAGGACACACACATGCACTTACCTCTCTAACCTCTTAACCCCTCTGTGTTAAGTTGCAGCCGACAATCAGGAAACAATCTTCTACGTTATTATTTTGGACCCAATAACAGCACGGCTGCAGAGAAATCTGCTGGACTGATGGGTGGCATGTTTGATCTCCTGGCTTGGTCTTAATTTTACACCAGAATGTGTTTTTGCTTTTTGTACTATGTGTTAGAATTCAATGATGTTTTGTTGGTATATACACACACACCATCCCATTTATTGCTATAAAGATTAGTGGGACACTAAATCTGGCTATAGGTGTTTGTAAAAGACACACCAAAACACAACCAACCTGAGATGGCGTTGGTGACAGACATGAGTGGAGAGTGCAGAGCAGGAGTGACTCCCCACACCGTGTGGTATCCCACAATGCCAGCCAGACCGAAGGTGGTGACGATCTGCGTGAAGGCGGCGTTGGGAGCTGCCAGACCCAGACCCAGCAGGGTGGCAGCACCTGGTTAAAGAAATTTAGGAAAAAAAGAGAGCTACTTTAAAAACTAGAGAACGCTTGAACAGTATATCTGGGGGAAGAATCTGTTCGAATAATGTGAAAGCAATTGAGATAATTAACATTTAGTGAACTGCATGTAGAACAGGAAAAGTGTCATTGGTCCCCAACCCTTTTACCGTATGACTCCACAAGAGAAGGTAACCTTCACTTGCAACCCTTTTGTCCCAGGTTGAATATACATGCACTGTGAGCCCAAAGTGAAGACAGAAAACCATCCAATAATTCCACCAAAAAAAAGATTATAAAAACAACAAAAACAAAGTATTCTTTCCTATCTTATCTTTCTTCATCTCTGATCCAACAGTAGCAGTTAAATTAGTATAAATGAGCTTTGGATAAAGTACATTTCCTCAACTATCAGCACATTTTCTTTGACTGCAAGATGTGGAAGGCACTTGACCACCCATGATGTCCTTATTTCCTGTTACTTCCACAGACAGGTATAATTATCAGTCAAAGAGCAATTTGTCTGGTGGCTTGAAACAAACTGCCTGGTGAAGCAAAAGATGCTATCCGTCTCCATGGCGGTCAGTCTAAAATGATTACAAATGACTACATTACATGCCACACTAATAAGCATGTAACCAGCATTAAGCAAGTTCACACTGTTTAAAAAATAAATAAAAAGAGCAGCTAAAACCAGCAGCCGTGAGTTGGTATTAAGTAGGAAACTACTCGAGCGCCTAAACAACGTGTGAACCACATGCACTGCATGTGGCACACTTAACACAGAGCGCTGTGTGGCACCATGGGAACCACTCACAACAGCACTACTTCAAACACACACTTAGCGTGAGATTTCTTTCTTCACAATGCACACTTCCTGACACTAATAGGGTGTCTGTGTGTGTCACTTCTCGCCTCCTGTGCACATTCCAGCAGCGACCTAAAAAGCTGATTATTAACCTACGCTTCACCTTCTGGCAGACCTCAACCTCCCTTAAGACCCAATGTGGACAATTAACAAGACTTGTAAATGAGCAAAGTTCTCAGACATGGCATCCTCCTAAATTATTTTCTTAACCAGAAAATCCATATATTTCATGGCACATTCAACCAACCTCCAGTGTACACGCCAGCAGTAGTGAGTGTAGCCTTGAAGGGGGAGATTTGTGCGGCCTTCTCCTTCGCCTGTTCCTGGACGGATTTGGGTTTAGGAGGCGCTGCGACGGGCACATTGTTAGGCTGGGGAGCGGGGAACAGGTTCTTTCCATCCTGGAATTTAGACCGAGAAAAGGTATGATGTGGAAGGGAGAAAGAGGGGGGGGGGGGGGGGGGAGGGGGGGGGGGGGGGGGGGAAACAGAAGGTTCAATCAATCTTTCCTATCCACCATATTAATGGCTTGGCTTGTAGTTATCTACACCTGATACAATGTCCTCTGTTGCATTCCCAAATCTCTGAAACATTAGAGCACGCTGTCAAGATCAAAGTAAGCAAACTAATGATCAGTAAGCACCGTAAGTAATATCTGCATTTCAGCCTCATTTGTGTGATCATTGTATCAGATACGAGTCAAATTACCATCGCAAATCTATTCGTTTGCTCCGAAAGAACACCGCTTAGATTGATTATTCTCCTTGAGTATTCTCCTAAAAAGTTAACAGTGATCTATGATTGAAGACGTGTAAATGATATGCGTCCACCAGACTGAAAAACATGGATATTGGATTGAAGTAATGATATCCACATTCAGGAGATAAAAATCTTTTTCTTGCATCAACACAAAAACACAGAAACAAATATTTTTCTGAAGGATCCCTTAAATTCGCAGAGCTGTGACCCAGATCTGCACTGATCCGAACATTTTACAGTTGAAAAAATGACGCAACATTGTTTCTTAATTACCACACAATAAAAAAAGGGAAGCCTTTTAATGTAAAAAGTGAGGAGATTTAATCTGCCCAATATGTAATCAAATACAGGTCCTAAAAATACACAAATAACAGAAAGGGAATAGACTAGCAGCTCTGGATTGCAATGTGTTTTAAGCTTGTTGTTCTCCCTCAGGCAACATCATATGCTCTATTACTTACTTATTACTAATAGGATAGTTGTAACAAGCCAATAGAGGCCAATAACATTGGCAGGCCATTATTTTTATAGGCTCTTATCAACAAAAGCATTATTAGAGTAGCATAAGCAGATATTATATTACAAATAAAAGCTTGAGATGACGAATTTGGTCCCGCATAGACAGAACGTTTTCATAGTAACTAACACAAACTTGTTTAGAGACATTTTTAGGGACAAAGCATAAGAAGAAAAGATTGTTTTGTCTGAGGGTGACATCTAGTGATGGTGAAAAGGACCTGCAGGACATTTTGAATGATTTCTATAAATGACTGCATGGATCCTCAGTTTGTTTTCTGTGCATTGCACGTCATACCTGCATGACAACGGATCCCCTGACGACGTGAGCAATGGTCCCGTAGTCAAACACCTCCTTGACATCGAGGTAAAAGTTATCCTTGTCTGGGCTGAGGAACCGCATCAACTTAGTGATGTTGTTGGAGTACAGAGTGCTGGACTGTGTGGGCAAGCGACTGGGCAGGTCTGTGTAGCCGATATGGGTTACGCCCTAAAGACAATAATGAATAAATTAAAATAAATTACAAGACAATCAACAAAAACAAAAACACTTTCTTTTGAGAGCGCATGTGAGCCGACCTTGTGTACCGACAGCTCTCCGGGTACTGTGGTCTCGATGTTTCCTCCGGCCTCAGCAGCCAAGTCCACCACCACCGACCCATCTTTCATGCTCTCTATCATGGGTTTGGTGATCAGGATGGGTGCACGCCTTCCTGCAATGTCACAATGGAAACACGGACATGGAGGCATCACACACACCGACCCAAGAAGTGAAACATAATCACCACAGCTACTGTGTACGCATGGCCAATGCAATGTACAAAAACTATTGAAACCAACAAAGTAATGGAACAAATCGGAAACTGTTGTAAAATGTGTTCTGGTTAAGATATTAATAACTCTTTTTATATCTAAATTCTCTAACTACCTGCCCAGAACACACGTCTCTCACATTCTGTGGTATTCCACGACCGACAATGTGTCCTTTTCTACATTTACAGTTGGTGTTTACGCTGTGCGTGAGTCTGTGCTTCTCTGCATACCGGGGATAAGAGCGGTGGTGATGACGATGTCCACCTCCTGACACTGCTTGGCAAACAGCTTCATCTCTGCCTCGATGAACTCCTTCGACATTTCCTTGGCATAGCCTCCCTGGCCCTCTCCCGACTCCGCAATGTTCACTTCCAGCGGCTCTGCGCCCAGAGATTTAAACTGCTCCAAAGCTGCAGCTCTGAGAGAGACAGAGAGGGAGGAGGGGGGGGGGGGGATTTCTTAGTCAGGAAGAGGGAAAATATCTCCGCTAGACTGGTAATGCAAGAGTAACATTGTTTGTCCTGAAAACTGCACACACAGACCTCGGGTGAAATTGACAGATTTCTTTGTTAAAACAACTTAATTCAAGGAGTGTTTCAGTACTATCAAAATAGTAAAATACAAAAACAAACCTGGTATCAAATCCTCTGACAATGGCTCCCATGGATCTGGCAGTACCAGCTGAAGCCAATCCAGCCACACCACCTCCAATGATCAGAACCTATTCACGTGAACATACATGAAATAGATTGGGTTGGTCAGTATAGGGATTTAGCATGTTCAAACTGGCATAGACACACACTTACGACAATCCATCTATTCTTTGACAATAAAATAAACTTTAAATGCAGAAACACTCGTACTACACACCTTTGCAGGTGGCACTTTCCCAGCTGCTGTGATTTGTCCAGTGAAAAAGCGACCAAAGTTATTAGCTGCCAACACAACCGCCTTGTACCTGAAATGACGGAGAGCAAAATAAGACAGGAAATTATACAATGAAACTTCAAGCAATATGGATATAAGTATGAACTGCAAGCATTTAACATGTCCAATTAAAAAAATAAAACACATCAGTGAGTCATTCGATAGGATGCTTTTCATAAACGCAGTGACCTCCCTTGAAGGCATCGTGGACATACCCTGCGATGTTTGCCATGGAGCTCAGTGCGTCGTAGCCCTGGGCGATGGTGACTCGGGGCACCTGGTCCATAGCCACGACGGTGGCCTTCTTCTGGGACAGCATGTCCATCAGCTCGGGGTTCTGAGCTGGGTAGATGAAGCTGAATAAAGTGGCCGCATCCTTCATCAACTCCACCTCATGGACACCCAAGTCGGGGTTGAAAATGGGAGCACGAACCTGGAAGCAGAGCGATTGATTGAAGTAGAACAGGACAAGCTCTGTACACTAATAGCTGTACAGGTAAAAGGTAGGTTTTCTATTTTTTTTAAAGACAGATTATACATGACTGTAAAAGCAATAAATATAACAATAGAGCCACTGAATAACCCCAACCGTATTTACCTCCTCATCCCTTTCTGATCAAACACTCCACCTCTCATTCCCCACCTAAAGCCTACCTTAACCAGCACATCAGATGCCAAGACATCTTTAATGTCTTTAATCGTTGCTCCAGCCTGAGTGTACTGCTCATCATGGAACTTGGAAGGCTCTCCGGCTCCGGTCTCCACGACAACGTTGAAGCCCTGTTTGATGAGCGCCTGGACACCAGCGGGGGAAAGCGCCACACGACGTTCATTCTGGAAGATTTCTTTGGGCACACCGACTGTGAGTTGCTTGTATGCAATACCTGCAGAGGCAAAGAGAAACAATACAGGAGACATAAGTGGAAGGGGTCGTATTAATCAATATAATTAAAACATGCACAAACAGCAGAAAGATACACATACTATAGACAGGATACTTTACAGGGATTTTGTTGATAGAATGGATCATTGCAATTATTGGGGCTCATGATTTAAGACAAAGGAGGTACTTTGATATTTAGAAAATGTTTTATTCTATAAACATCACAACAGCACAGAGGAAAATACTCTTTCAGGCAGAAACGTCTGCAGCTTCAAGGAGAATTTCCTCAGGAAACGGCCGTGAGCGGAGTTAAAACTGTGTTTACCATAAATACTGTACTGTATGTGCAATGAAGGCAGACAGACAAGGTCAGTGTCCAGCAACAACAGTGAGAGTCCACAGCCGAGATGTTAGTGGCTCTTTGAGGATTGTACGCGGTGTGTTAGCATGCAAACTTTTGCTACTTAGCACTGAACAAAAAGTACAGCTGAGACTCATGGGAATGTCTTTAGTTTTGCAGGTATTTGGTCATAAACCAAAGTGAACCAAAAAATCATGGATGTGCCAATTCATTAGATAGATAAATATTCATCACTGGAAAACTTTGACCTGCTGTTGGCACAAGAAGAAAAAAAGTCAGGGGGACCAAAGCCATGAGGGATTTATCCTCTGGGGAACATGATTAGTGTGCAAAATGTAACAGCAATCCACCTTAATGTTCAATCAAGATATTACAGTCGTGACCAAATAGTTTAACTGAACAACTGACATTGAAATCTGATTCAACATGTGTGAGAACAAAAGAGAAGTTTATGAGAATTAAATCGGTAAAGGGAAGATAAAAAGATGTCAAGTGAGATACAATGAGTATGCCAATGACGCTGAACTATTAATATTTTCAGCCAGCTCATTCTGTGTCTTGTTTAGTACTCTTATTCGGGTCTAGTGTCTAAGCAGCAGTCAGGTCACATGTGTCGGCACCTATGGAAAATTCCACTGCAGCTCTTTCCCTCCGTCTCCTTGCCTATAAATAAACACACGAGTCTCTCGCCCGCTGTGGTGACCCGTCCTCCAACAACTTTTGTTTCATGAAAAAGCTCAACAACACAATAAGAAAATGGTTGCCAGCAATTGCTTTATAACATTTCTATAAACCAATAGTCACAACTTGCCACTGAATGCATTGTGTGTCCCATTTGTGTCTGCAAACAAATGTAGCACTCACCTGAAGGTAATAAAGTCAGAGAGCTGGGTCTATCATATTATAACAATGCAGTTTAGATTAAGTTCAAACTCCAGCAGCTACTCTCGATCAACCACCATAACCCGGAAAATAGTGCAGCAGCAAACAAGCATTATCTTGTGTTCTGACCGTACATATTTGTACTTTAAGAGCAGCTGAGGATCTCACTGTAGAGTTAACATGATCATTGATAAACTGCTACATCTAAATCAAAGAAAACGAGCACGACCACGAGGGTACACACAATGTGTAAGAAACACCGAAAATGAGATCCATAATGTACCTTTAAGGCCATAGACGCACTGTGAAAAAACGCTGTTCCATCAATTGGGATATTGTACACAGATTGATTCTCAGCATGCACTACTAATGTACAAGTGGTGCCCTGTTTAATGTTCGAACACAACCGGTAAGAGTGCGTGAAAACGGACAGATCAATGCATCTGCTAACCAAGAGGCATAGTTACTGTATTCATGTCGTAACACTGGTCTCACAAACAGACATCTCCAGTACATCAAAGTCTGTGGTGCTTGCAAGTTTTGAGAGGGCCAGTAACCGTCATTTTGTCCATGACATAGTTCACATCAACGCACTCTCTCGGTCTATACTGTATGTCTATAGGCTCCCCAGAGGTCAGAGCATAAGCACATCTATATGCAGTGTTTGTGGTGTGCGTCCCTCCTTTACGAGCCTGTAAGCTGATACTTGTGTGTCCAGAATAGACGCTGCCAGCTGTTATTGGCGCTGGCTGAACTGCAGGAATGTCGGCATGAACCAGGTCACAAGCACCCCTGACCAACACTCACCTGCACATACAGAGAGACATCAGCACAATCATAACGCACACATGAAGCACCTGCAACCAGCTGGTACTGGTACTGGTACTGGTACGCACGCACGCACGCACGCACGCACGCACGCACGCACACGCACACGCACACGCACACGCACACGCACACGCACACACACACACACACGCACACGCACACGCACACACACACGCACACACACACACACACACACACGCACACACACACACACACACGCGCGCACACACGCACACACGCACACACGCACACACGCTCTCTCTACTGGGTACAAAGTGAGGGCATGGAAAATAATGCTCAATGTGACCTTCGGATTCAAAGCAAATGCAGGTAGCAACATTGACCTCTACAATTGACCTCTTCATAACAATTAGCTTTGCAAAGATAAGAATGAATGGGTAGGGCTCTACTAGGCCAAAGGTGAATTAAGCACACTTCTAATGCCGAATAGTACCATTGATGAGGGAAAGAGTATGTTGCCACCTGCCACAAAAGGTACATGAGAATGCACACAGAAGGTGCAGGTGGTGGTGTTTTCATGTTGCTATCAGTAGTAAAACGTGCATCTACAAAACCTCAACAGCTGGTTTACAAGTGTTTTC
This sequence comes from Anarrhichthys ocellatus, assembly GCF_004355925.1. Classification (NCBI taxonomy): domain Eukaryota; kingdom Metazoa; phylum Chordata; class Actinopteri; order Perciformes; family Anarhichadidae; genus Anarrhichthys; species Anarrhichthys ocellatus. The sequence goes on from NW_022280046.1 coordinate 1,334,184, forward strand.
CATTTAGAGTCCAACAGGAAGGAAAATAAGTCTGGTATCCATGAATTAAACCATCCCTTTTTGATCTGATGACTTTATATTTGAGAAGGCCACAATACCTAATCCTAGACTAGTGGGACATGCACCTATTAAAAAAGGAGCCATGTCATCATGGGAAATGTAGTTATGTAAATGCTCAAACATACACAAATTTGGACCTGAGAATTTTCTTTCAAATGTACACCACGTGGCTGCTTTTTATACCCGTCGGTGCCATCATCCACTTTCAGTTTCTTTGGAAAATCACGTTAGCCAATAAAACACTAGTAAACCAGAAGGGCAATTAAGGCTGCAACTAACTCTTATTCTAATGATTTTATTTCTCGATTAATGGTTTAACCATTGTACTATAAAACGCCCTTCACATTTTTCCCCAGAGTCCAAAGTGACATAAACAAATTGCTTACTTTCTCCGATTAACAGCCAAAACCCCCAAAAGATTAATTGTACAATAATATAAAACAGACAAAAGCAGCAAATCCTCACAATTGAGAGAACCAGAAAATGTCATTTTAAATAAAAACAGATTAATGGTTTATATATTTTCAAGACAGTTGCCAATCAACTTTCTGTCAATCGACAAATCAATTAATTGACTTTCTTTAGCTGTAGAGGCGACCTTTCCCTTTCAGGTCCTCTGCAGCTCTTGCTCGTACGGCTGAACAGTAAGTAGCACACAGAGTGACACTTCATATATGAGCGGGTCATCAAATGTGTACAATCTGCCTTATACATGGTAGCTGTCCACACAAGCAGCTGATGCTAATCTCATTAGTTTACAGCTTGCCAAGCAAAGCAGGTATACAGTCAATAAATCAAATGTCCACAAACTGGCGCAATATCAAAATATTTACGCTTGGAACCGTTGTATTTGCTCAAGGACGGCTGGAAAAGACTCAAATGTCGCCGTCACACTGGGACAGTGTGTTACCATCACCGCCTCTGTGCTCTCTATGTATGTTGTGACCTCAGTGGAGAGCCTTCATTACAACTAAAACCTCAGGTTTGCGTTTAGTGCCAAATGTGTATTGTGGGTCACCTGGACTGGCAGCACACCGTCCGAGAGCTTGATGGGTCCTGAAAAAGCGAAGGCATGACGACTTGATACCGCCGCCACCGCTCTGCAGCTTCACGCAGGACACTCCGCTGAACACAGGGGCCGAGCAGCTGGTCGCCACAACACGTAGAAGGCTCGCCATGGTGCACACACACAGCCGACACTAACCGACAGGAGGAGCTCAACAGGACACACAACACCCCTCCTGGGGAAGAGACAGATGAGAGATAAGGGCACCAGAAGGCATAGGGGGGTTATGGGTAGATAAATAAGAAGAGGATGAAAGTATGTGAAAGAAAGAGGGAACAAATATGTGTTATATGATCATAATCAGATCTTAATAAAATTGCAAATACTCTCCCATTTGAAAAAGTAGAACTTTAAGTTGCACTCACAAGTTTTACATAAATATATCCTACCCTGTTCCCTTGTAGATCAAACACACACTTATGACCTATGTTTATGCAATAGGTCACACACTTTCCTACATGCACTTGGACTCAAATCCAACACACATACTGGACACAGGCATATGTACACTTGTGTCCTATTTCCAAGGACAAACAACAATGACACATTTGTAAATTAACTAAATCAAGGACAGTCGCAGCCTACTGAACGACTCTAAGGCAGTAGACAGCATGAGGGGCACTGCATGTTTACTTTAAAAAGGGAGATAATGGAACTGGGATAGACTGGGATAGTTTAGCTGATGTGGTAGGGTTAAACTAGAATAGACTGGCGATAAAGAGTAAAGAGACTGTTTTAGGTAAAAGGTCAAAAACACATCAAGTTAAGGGGGAAAGTTAAAATTAAAATGGACAACAATAAAGACCACAACTCTATTAGATCTGAAACTAGAGCAGAAATTATTTGACAATTAATCGAAATAGCATATTTTGATAATCACTTGGGTCATTTAACAAGGTCAAATTAAGTCAATTTGTGGTTTCATTATGTCCAACAAGAGAATTGCTGCTTTTCTCCTTTTGTGTCTTTGCAAATTGAATATCTTTGAGTTTTTGACTGTTAAGAACTTGACATTATTTTCCTGGTGCCTACGTGGTAGACTTTATTGTATTTGAGTCAAAGAATCAATATAGCACTGCTTTCAATCAATGTTATAGAATCAAAGGGAACAGCATCGGCATATGGAGCACAAAGTAGGTCGTCTGTTTTGAATGTAGGTCGTCAATTATGTCATGTCAACTATTTTTAGTCATACATAAATAGTTAAAGTGAGTCCAGGCAGATGTCTTCAAATGAATTTGTTTTGTCCAACCAACAATCAAAACGCATTCAATTTACCATCACAGAAAACAAAACAAAAAAATCTGCACATCTGTAAATTTAAGAAGCTGGAAAAAGATGTGTTTGTAGAGCAGACTGGATTAACAATGTTGATTTCTCTCAGTACAGCCACAGCCTGGGTGTGTTGTGTTCAGGACTCTTAATTTACGTCAGAAAAACTAAACCTACCACGTCATCAAAAAGCATCAACATTTTGCTACATCTACAACGTTAGCTCATAAAACGGATGAACACGGAGTCACACTCGGTTTGCTTTGTCCGGAATCCGGATTAAACCCGGGACAGGAATTGAAGGGCTCTCAACCTCTAGCTAACGGCTTCTTTAACGTTTATGACCCAATAAATTACAAATAAATCAACTGCTTCCTCTGGAAACACTGACTCACAACTGTGTGTCGTCCATAAACAAAATGAAAGCGTAAAACTGGTGGATTAAATGTGTTTTTGGGGCTCATTGCAGATTCTATGGAGTCACAGATACACATGATTGTTGTGCCTGCCACTTTCCTCCTTTTGTCTGCAACATTTAGCCGGGGCTGAAAGCTAACATAGGCTAGCGAGCTAGCGCTTTTAGCCGGCAGCTAATACGCATGTCTCGCACAAGAAGGCGACGCATGACTCAAAAAGACACCACCTGCACGCGCGCAGAAATGCAAAAACGAAACAATTGCACAGTGAAAAGTGAGAGTGGGAAGGTTAGCGGCGGACAACTCGACTGACCTTTGCCAATAGTCCTGGCTCTGTGCAGCAGAGGCGAACTCTTTGTCGACCCGGAAGCGGTCTGGTGAAAGCGGCCGATAAAGCAGTTTTATTGGATCGTATGAGATGATGCATCAGAGGTTATCCGAGTACTGTTAACGTGCTGTCGCTGACGAGGCATAGTCATTCACAGGCCTAATGTAGTTTAAATACTGTTTTACCATCACTTAACCCAACATATTATTAATTGAGAGCAACATTATGGTTCATATTTTGCATTATTATCCTTAACATGATCAGTTATAGGTTAATTTATGTAGACATTTTGTTTAAACCTCTTTGCAGGAAGCATATGCACGAGTCCATTTCTAAATAGACAACCAATGCAAATGCATATAAAAAAATGTATTAATAAGCAGCACATATGCTATTCTACTATATGAGAAATGGCGTCCCAAACCATGGCCAAAACATACTGAAGGTGCAGCTCTGCATACGTCCACTGAGGAGCGCTCTTTTACCATATATCCACTATCGCATTGTGGGGGGGGAAATGGTCTTTTTTAAATGTTTTATTTAATGATTCCTTCTACACTAAATAGTAATGAAATGGACTTCCACATTGACTTACAGATACATCTGAATACAAATATGTCATACATGGCGGAATAATCCTGTTAAGATGCGACCACGACGCGCTATTTGTTGTTTACTGTGGTATGTCCTGTTCTGTTGGAATATTATCATTAGCTGCCATTAGGTGTCATGATGTGATTCATATCCTTTCTGCAAAATGTACTGTATTAAAAAAAATGTATAGATCTTCACTTTGCACAGCATCCCTCCTCCTTTTTGAACACCTGGCCCTCATTTTGAGACTTCGACTGGTGCAGATAATCATACACCGCTGTAAGAGATCCAGTGTGTTCAGATATGTGGATGGTGGTGTGTGATCACTGGAAAGGGGGCTTTGACTCAATAGACGTTGTACAGTATAATCTCAAGCATCACGTCGTGATAAACAGATGTGGACTAGTAGGATATCAGAACTGATACTTTCGCATATGTAACAATTTTCTGTTTTACTTAAAACAAATCTTTAAAAGTATTGATATGTTTTACAAAGTGGACAATATGATTTTCTTTATCAAATTGTCCATACAGGATCAAACAATCCTATGAACTGCCTATAGTTCAGGATTTCAACCCTAGTTGAACTTTGGTTGGCCCCCTTCAGCCCGTCTTCATGGACTAATCAGTTCCACTCACACTACTAGCAATGGCACAGTTGTTCAAACATGTGGCACAAGACTCACGTTTTTCCTCTAAGGACTTTTTTACATTGTGTCATGAACTCATTTTGTCCCGTTTTTGATTATTTTTAAGTTTCATTGCTCCCTGAAATGAGAAAATTATAATCTGGTCTGATAAACTGAATAGAGTAATCATAAATAAAGTAGAATTTCCTTCGAGGTTTTGGGCAGAATGTATCTAGATGTTTGATAACGTCCATGATACATTATGAAATAGGCCATATTGTAATTTACGTGGAGGCAATTCTCTCCTCTCTCCTCCTCGCAGTCAGTTCATGCATGATGCCTCGCTCATCCAGTGCCCATGTGCTATACATTTAGTGCTTGTGAGGGACAAGTTGTATCTGTCTTTCTGTGCTTGTAGAGACATGTTGGAGGTTGTTGGCTGTCTTTGAACTGTAAATCTTTGCTAATGAAAAAGTGACGTTGAGACAGAAGCTGTGTTGACACTCACTTCACTTACAGTATATGTACTGTATGGAGTATACGTAGATACTCTCTCTCACACACATATTGATCATCTGGTTCTCTTTATCAGGCTCAGAGAGTGGAATGCATTGTTGCTACGCCTGGTTCTCATTTCAGATTTTCACCCTAAAGACGGCTCTTCTAATTGCATTAACTTCGCTTGAATGTCTTTCGTTTTTTTTTGTTTCCTATATTCTCTCTTCTTTTCTTCGTCTTCCTCAGTGACATAATAATACAATCGTAATCAACATGTGTATTTTTGAGGTCAAAGAGAACAACTCACAATCGTAAAGACCCTCAACAGCTTTTATCATATCACTTAGTTTGATGTGGTTAAGAGTTTAATTGGTGGAACATTTATTTATGAGGCAGTGATGGGAGGAATGAATGTCTTTTTCCTGGAGGGTTAACTCGCCCATGGGCACATTTGTCTCAGGTTCACAACTTTGAACTGGTGTGAACTTTTTTGGACTGTCTGGGTTCTTTATGGTCACGGCCATTTGCCTTCATTTAAAAGCTTTTATTCCTGTTGAGCAAATGGCTTTAAGATGACCTGCTCAAACTATGATCTCCCACTCTGACTCCCTCAATCTGTCAACAGTCGTTTCTTTTCACCTCCTACACGTGTGAGGCAGCCTGCACTAGTCAGTGCCGGTCTCTGATGGATAGTGACAGATATTGAAATAGAAAACAGTCAAATACAATCGTCACCAGGTTAAATAATAATACAAGTATGTGATCCTTGTGGAGGTATTGTCTATTCACTTGCCTCTCTCTAGAGGAGGATCAGAGGTCAGGATCAGACACACAGCAGCACCCCCGAAGCAGTTAGGCGTTTACTCTCTTGATCAAAAACACAGTGGGGCAGTTGCCCTTAATCCGACTAATGTTCTGAAACAATGTGTCTGTTTTGCATGTGACTGATTGTTTTTCTATTGAGAATGGGCACCAAACCAGTGAGCTGTGGGACAAAGCAGCACCACACACGTACACACAGAGAATGTGTGTTTGAGAGAGAGAGAGAGAGAGAGAGAGAGAGAGAGAGAGAGAGAGAGAG
>NW_022280046.1:1340137-1403401 GCF_004355925.1 Anarrhichthys ocellatus
AGAGAGAGAGAGAGAGAGAGAGAGAGAGAGAGAGAGAGAGAGAGAGAAAATGCTTTGAAGTCCCAGAAAATTCTTTGAGTTTCCTGTCAACGGACCCGGAGTATAATGTGAACCAGGAGCGCATGTGTGCAAGGAGAGGGAAGTCTCCCCAGTCAGTCTCTCTCTGCTGGTGAGAGAGGCTAACATCCCTGCAGTCTTTGCTGTTCATTTACCTTTGAGAGTCATGTCCGATTGGGTCCACCTGTTTTTTTTAGGATACAGAATTCTTCAGCCTTTAATGGGGGTTTGAACTTGGGGATTTCTCAACTTTTGTGATCGACGTTGTGGAGCTTTTATACTCTTAAATCACTTTTAAACAGCTCACAAATCCATCTGGTCTGTTTCAGATGCAACACTGGTGCCTACGATACCACAAATGTATTTTATAGTCAGAGGAGGATTTGTGAGCTGCTAACCACTTCCAGCTGATCAACGAACCAGCCACTCAACCATATCAGCAAGGATGTTTCATTTCTATAACTCACACTGGCCTCTGCTGTTGTTTGCTGTTCTCTGCAGCTACCCGGGTTGGCTCGCCGCCTGGCCGGGCATCAGTCGCAGCAAGCCCAAGGTTCAGCTGGACCCTAACGTGAGGGACTGGGGAGACTATTCAGACCTCCCTCCGGGCATCGAGCAGGGGTTGGGGTTGAATGAAAATCATGCGGACAACAGAGGGGTTGGAGAGTCCTCATCGAGCCTGGCTCCGGAGCTGGATTTCCTGGCGGACTTTGCAGGCAAGACAAATTAACTGATCAGCTGATGTACCTACTTGTCTGTTTACCTACTTACAGTATAGTACTTACAGTACCCCTTCTCTCCTCCAGGTAAAAAGCGACTGTGGGTGATAACAGCCCCATCACACAATGACCACTATCTTCGTATGATGGAGAAACAGCTGGAAGACATGGAACAGGTACTGTATTGACTTATTTATACCATTTGGTGATTGTTTTTAAATTTGTTACATTTCATTTGGGAAAATATTCTGAAGTAATTTAACTAAAAACAGCATCTTTTCTATCTCTTCTGTAACTCCTTTGTCTCTCCCTCTCTCTTTCAGAAAGGGCTGAACTGCCGTCTAGCAGAAAGAGACACATTCATCATCACCATCATCCAGAATGCCATGATGGAAGGTCGGATCCAGAAAACAACTTTCCAAGGAGACGCCACAGTGGAGAGCCTGGACCCTGACACAGTTAGCAAACTGCTGCACTACCTGGAGCTCACCAGCCAGGTAACCAGTTAGTCTTACAACAAGATATAAACAAGTTGCAGCCCATTTGAATTATTTCTTTTTATAAATGTTCTCTGAATTTGTCTATTCCTCCTTTGTGGGTACCTGCGCTTGAGTTTTTATACTGCAACAACTGTTTCAGAAGCAAGGGTTCACCATGCTGGTTCTGAAGAAGAACCTGCGGGTCAGTGAGCGCTTCCCTTATCCGGTCCGTGTTGAGGCGATTTTGGAGCTCATTGATCAGCTCCCCGTGAGGAAGCTGGAGAAGATGACCAGAAAAGGATCCAACTTGAGGTTCCATTAGACCACTGTATCATTTACTGTACTGATGGAGAATGGAGGAAAGACATAACAAGTTCAGTCAGTGCACTTTCAATTGAAAGTCATGCTGTTGTAGGGGAAATGACCCACATCTCACATTCTAAAAATTCATCTTCAGTTTGTAGGAGTTGTTGATGTGTAAGATGTTAATGTGTGCTATCCAATCTATAGCACATATTTTAATTGAAGTTATGTAGGAAAAATGTAAACAAATCCTGTTTTTTTTTTTAAATTTAGGTGTAAAACCACTAAAAAGAAGGTTGTGATGAAAAGAAAAAAGATGAAAAAGAAGATGATACTGATCCCTCAGAGGCGAGGTAATGTGACTTCTGTCGTGGCATTACAAAGAAAACCTCCCCTGGACAAAAAAGCTGCCCTGAAGAGTAAAATCCAGGATATACTGAGTGGACGGTCGAGGTATGTTATCCGTAAGGCGCCTGCCGCGGGGTCCACGAGGGGAAAGGGCTCAAGCAGTGGTGGTCGGACGTCTTCTAACGGACAGGAAAGAGTGCACAGCCCTCCATCTGTGTCAAAGAGTAACGATGAAGTGAAGAAAGACAGGTACTATCTTCATATTTTTGGTCCATTTTTCAAACATACTGTAGTAGACAAAAGAGTGTGGATGTTAAGGCCCTGCTTAGATTTTGTGTTCCCATCTGGTTGGTCATGCCTTCTCATCTCTTTACACCAGACAGAAGTGCTTTTTTAGAGCTGGATGAACATCAAAGTCCTTTTTTTTCTCTATTCTACTGCAGGCCTGTCTCCGCTGTGGATGAAGGGAAGATAAGGAATGGAGGGGAAAACAGTGAAGATAAAAAAGAGCAGAATGTAAAGGATGACACACAGGAAAAACAAAGATCCAAGAAAAAGGGTAAAGGGAAAAAAGGGAAGAAAGGGAAAGGAAGAGGTAAAAAGTCCAACAGGGAGCCCAGTGAGAAGGATAAAACGGCACTGGCGGAGTTTTTGAACACTTTAAAGGGGACAAGAAGGTTAATGGTGAGAACTGTCTCTTTTTCTCAGTCTTTTATCTCTACATCCACATTATAAAGCACATGCAAAACATTTGACTCCTAAGACATATCTGCACCTGATCAGGACCTTATATCCTCCATTCAGAGTGATGTTTCTGTTTGTGTGTCGCACTGGTGCTAGTTGATCTCAACGCCCAGCAGAGACGCAACACTGTACATGCAGCAGAAAGACGACAGCGAGAAGCAACACTGCGACCTCGCTATTAGGAAGATCACTGTGGCGACCATTGTGGGAGAGGGAAGTGACGCCAAGCTCACGCTGCAACACCACCAGCTCAGTAAGGAGGGCTTGAACACTTTTGTGCATGTGTATGATATTGTCTGTTTGGAAATTTGCATTTAATAATATTTGATTAGGTTCTATCGAGGGGTGATCCAAGGAATATTGTGCAGATATGATCTATTTGTTTTTACATATAAGTAATATTTGAATATTACGAACAAAAAGTTGTGATCAAAGGCAAATATGGTGCTTCTATAGTTATAGCAGTACAGGTCTTATTCAAGTACAACGGTCTGAAAGAGTGAATTTCTTCACTCTCGCATTTGTTGTTAAAAGGATCATATATAGTGTTTTTCAAGCTTTTTCCTCTTTACTTCAATTTATTTTTTCAAAAATTGAGCTGCAGACTGCTTGTTATAATTGTGTTGCCAATATTTGTTATTGAGCTGTGGTGTGTTTAAATGCTGTGGGTATTTCTGACTTCCAACAGCGAAACAGCAGCTGTTTGAATAGAAAACAAGAGTCTATGGTCTGAGGCTGTAGCACTAAAACCACAGGGTTGCTTTGAGCTCACTGATAACACATGTTTACATCTACAGTTGTGTGAAAAAGTGTTTGCCCCCTTCCTGATTTCTTATTTTTTTGCATGTTCGTCACACTTAAATGTTTCAGATCATCAAACAAATTTAAATATTAGACAAAGATAACACAAGTAAACACAAAATGCAGTTTTTAAATGAAGGTTTTTATTATTAAGGGGGGGAAAAAATCCAAACCTACATGGCCCTGTGTAAAGTAATTGAGATCTATCAGTCTGGAAAAGGTTACAAAGCCATTTCTAAAGCTTTGGGACTCCAGCGAACCACAGTGAGTGAGAGCCATTATCCACAAATGGCGAAAACATGGAACAGTGGTGAACCTTCCCAGGAGTGGCCGGCCGACCAAAATTACCCCAAGAGCGCAGCGACGACTCATCCAAGAGGTCACAAAAGACCCCAGAACAACATCCAAAGAACTGCAGGCCTCACTTGCCTCAATTAAGGTCAGTGTTCATGACTCCACCATAAGAAAGAGACTGGGCAAAAATGGCCTGCATGGCAGAGTTCCAAGACGAAAACCACTGCTGAGCAAAAAGAACATAAAGGCTCGTCTCAGTTTTGCCAGAAAACGTCTTGATGATCCCCAAGACTTTTGGGAAAATACTCTGTGGACTGACGAGACAAAATTTGAACTTTTTGGAAGGTGTCTGTCCCATTACATCTGGCGTAAAAGTAACACGGCATTTCAGAAAAGGAACATCATACCAACAGTAAAATATGGTGGTGGTAGTGTGATGGTCTGGGGCTGTTTTGCTGCTTCAGGACCTGGAAGACTTGCTGTGGTAAATGGAACCATGAATTCTGCTGTCTACCAAAAAATCCCGAAGGAGAATGTCCGGCCATCTGTTCGTGACCTCAAGCTGAAGCGCACTTGGGTTCTGCAGCAGGACAATGATCCAAAACACACCAGCAAGTCCACCTCTGAATGGCTTAAGAAAAACAAAATGAAGACTTTGGAGTGGCCTAGTCAAAGTCCCGACCTGAATCCGATTGAGATGCTGTGACATGACCTTAAAAAGGCGGTTCGTGCTCGAAAACCCTCCAATGTGGCTGAATTACAACAATTCTGCAAAGATGAGCGTGCCAAAATTCCTCTACAGCGCTGTAAAAGACTCATTGCCAGATATCGCAAATGCTTGATTGCAGTTGTTGCTGCTAAGGGTGGCCCAACCAGTTATTAGGTTTAGGGGGCAATCACTTTTTCACACAGGGCCATGTAGGTTTGGATTTTTTTTCCCCCTTAATAATAAAAACCTTCATTTAAAAACTGCATTTTGTGTTTACTTGCGTTATCTTTGTCTAATATTTAAATTTGTTTGATGATCTGAAACATTTAAGTGTGACAAACATGCAAAAAAATAAGAAATCAGGAAGGGGCAAACACTTTTTCACACAACTGTATATGCAGACATACTCATTCGTATATTGTTTGTGTTTCAGAGTCGGAGCCTCAACTCAGTGACCAATCAGATCATTTCTCAGATTCAGGCCTGATCTCTCTGTTGAGAGCAGAGCTCGGCCTGTCGTCCTCTGACCTCTTTTCCATGACCGTCACAGACTACGACATCAAACCCAATGTAAGACGGTCTCCTCTGCACTTTGTTCTTTTGTCTTTTAATGTGGGTTTGGTAAGCATGCATGCTTGTCTTCAGCGCCACTCTCACTCAGGATCACACCTGGAAGTGCAGTTGAGTTCACAGGCGCTCAGAGTGATGAGAATATTCACCTCGTCTGCCAAGCTAATACAGAAGAGGCAACATTTCCTTCAAGCTTGTTGGACAAAGGTGGTGCCATCCTTTCAATTGTTTGTGAAAATCTAAAAGAATCCACCATCATTTAGTAAGAGATTGACAAAATAGCCAATTGATCATGTGTCACTGAGCAAGTGACATTGCTGTATTTTTACAATGTTCTTTTCTTTTTTTTGCTGTGTAAGGCTACGAACCCCTGATGTAAATCTATATAAATCTATGTAATACAAGTACACTTAACTTGACTACACTTGCCTCTCTGTGTTTGCTCTGCCTGATTAGCATTTATTATTCCCCTAGAAAGTCTTTGAGGCTCCTCCGTCAGGCCCTGCTCTGTTCGAGTACATTGACGACTTTCCCTCAAGGCGTTCCGAAAAAGAAAAAGAAAGGAGGAGTCCTCCGTCCTGCTCTAATGGCAAGCCACAGCCTGGAGCTGAGAACTCACTGCTCAGGTACTGTGCTGTAATTCAGTGCTCATTATCCACTAATGCTACATAGGGACAAACAGCCTCTTCAGAAATCATATACAAAATGTTCTCATTCTTATGTCCTGATGTCACATAATGCTGACTTGTAGCATACATTTAAACTTACATGGCTATTCCTCTTGATGTTTAGGTTCATGTCTAAGAGGAGACTGCTGCTCATCTCTGCTCCCTCTGAGGACGACTACTCCTTCCAACAGCAGGTCTCTGCTCTCAGTGGACAGGAGTGTCACCTGGGTCAGTAGCTCACCACACTTACATCTACTGAACAATGCAGAACTGTCTGTGCTGCAGTTTTTGGCGCAATAAGGAAACGTTACAACTGAGTCAGGTTTCCCCTCTGACCTTTAAACAAACACTTTGTTTGACTTATTGGGTAGAATTAAATAATAACTATAAAAACTGGTCATATATGTAATATGCATCATTTTTATGTTATAATATATTCTTATTTATACTAAACTACACTGTATTATGCTACCTGACAGTCATTTGCAGAAAGGGGAAAGCAATAAAGTAATTTACTTAAGTACTGTGCTTAAGTAAAATATTGAGTAATTCCATTGTATGCTGTACCTTATACTTCAACTCTCTACATTTCAAAAGGGAAATATTACACTTTTTACTGAACTACATTTACTTTGCAGATTTAGATTGATAAACAATAGTTAGCTCTACCTTTACCAGCTGCACCATTAAAATGATGCTTAAGAATTAATGTACCAATTATTATAATCCTTCAAAATAATATATATACTATTCTAAACTGGGGCATTCTGCAAAATGAGCATTTTTAGTATATTTATATGCTAATTCTTTTGTAGTTTAACTTAAGGAAAAATCGAATAAAGGACTTTTACTTGTAACAAAGAATTTCTACACTGTAGTATTGCTGCTTTTACTTCAGTAAATGTTCGGAGTACTTCTTCCACTACTGGCTATTTGTTGCTCACATTTACCCACTACTTATTTTTCGTTTTTTCTTCAGGTATTCGCCACTTTGCCATGTTGAAGGTGACTGGAACTGGAGACAAAGCATCAGGAACTGTTGAGCTGTTTCCCCTAAATGGTGAGTCACAGTAATGTGGAGCAGTCTATGTCCACCAAACGGTGATGGAAACATCAACTTACAACAGTGTTTAATAAAGTGCACAACTTACAATTCACCAGGTCACAGTCAGAGTGAAGTTGAGCCGTTATCCCGTGACATGGTCAACAATCTGAGAGAACAGCTGAAGATCAGTAAGGAATACTACAGCATGCTGGTCGTGGGGAAGGATAGCGATGTCAAGGCGTGGTTCCCATCACCCATGTGGTCCCTGGATAGCATCTACGACCTGGTGGACTCCATGGAGCAGCGCCTCCAGGAGGAGAAGCTGCAGAAGAGACTGGGGATCCACTGCCCTGAGGACAGAGGGACAGGAGGAAGCGAGGGGGGGCATTATCCTGGCTATGATGAAGACGGGGCGGACGACACGTACTATCGCCGGTCAGAGGAATGATGAGAGAGAGAAGGAGAAAGAGGATGCAGTGGAGTGAAGATGAGCTACAAAAATGTCTTGAGATGACACATGAAATAGATCATCACACATAAACAAAGACCTCCAAAAAACCCATCTTCAGGACTTACAGGTCCAGGACGCACATCTTCAAAGACTCACAATGATAAGATGAATATTTTATGTTTGCAAGTAATACATTTCAAAAGCAGAAGATATTTGATTTGTTTACCTCAAAAAGGGAAAGAATGTGTGCACCCTTCAACTTTTTCTTTTTTTATGAAAAGATGGCTGATTACAGCAACAGTTTAACAAGAAGAAAGTCCATCCAAGGCCGAGCAGATTGTGCTCTTTGGCAACACTTCTGTCCACTCTTTTTCAAACACATTCACTGTGTAAAGTATAAAATTGGAAAGTCCCTCTGTTAAAATGTTGTGATGCTAAAATTTAAATTGTATTCAAACAAAACAGATGTTCTTTTCCTTAATGCTGAGCTAAACATCTGTTTTTTTAAAGAGCTGCACCACACCTCGGGGTCAGTAAAACAAAGAGTTATTGATGCTGGACATTCTTTTGTAATAGTTCTGTAAAAAAAGCACAATTTAACCTTTCTGCAAAAGCTTTCAGTTGTTGAAAAAACATACCCAGAAACGTGTTTTTTTTTTTGGTTTTCTACATTTTTGAAATGTGCAAAGTCATCAACTATAGGGTCATACAGACCAACCAAGGCAGACTAGAGAAAATAGTGAATATGCAAATATCCTAAAGCAATGCTCAGTGAAATCATCAAGAGAAGACAAGCAGCCTCAGTTTAGGGGAAATGAATTTGCGTGACAATCAACAACACACAAGCCTAAATGTGGATGTGAGTTTCTGCACGTGCATCAGCATCGGAGCATTGTAGGTCAAGCAACATCCAAAAACATTACAATAACAATACAATAAGCATTGATGCTCCTAATATCTTTGAAGCGACAGACTGACGATCTGGCAGCTTGCCCTAATAACAGGAACGATCAAGTTTGCATTGTGTCGCGTTTTGGATGATGGTAAGATCGTGGTGAGAGTCTGCACACAACGACCTGTAGTGAGCCTTGGTACAGTAGGTTTATGTGGAGTCTGATAATGAAAGTGACTTGACCTTTGCTGTCAGCGACCCAAAGCACACCTAAAGGTCTGAGGGTGCTACAATTTCTGACTTACATTTTACTTCCTAAAACCAAATTTGTACATTCTTGTTGTTCCAATTTATTTTTTGAATTTGGTTGTTTAATTTACTTGTAAAAGATAACGTAAAGTTTTGAATTGATCAGATATCAAATGACCACAGAAGATTTCCTTTAATTGCAAAACTTTCACACGAAGTAAAAACCCTGTCACAAATAAACACTGCAGCAACTCAAACACTCTACAGCCTCTATAAGGGTGATCAAATCAGTCGCTCACACCAGTCTGAGGGCCAGAATCCTTAAAATACACGGGACAATTCTGGATGTTGATCCTGAACCAAAGCTTGACAAGTCTAAAATGGCCACAAAGTCAACACCCAGAAACAGTGCATGGACCACAGTTAGCTCACATTTGATCGCAATCTATACACACACAACTATTAATGTAGGGTTGCCACGACACTTTGTATAGACAGTTTTAGACCTGAGAGGATGAAGGCTGCAGAATTTGTCGAACCACTGACTTATCATCTAGCGCTAATTAGCTAATCTTAGCATGCTAAGAATAGGAGTGTGAACACGGCAAACATTTAACCTGCTAAACTTCAGAGTGTTAGCGTTGTGGTTGTGGTTATGTTGCTCTGCTTGGTAGCTCAAAGCTCCACTGTGCCAAAGTGCAGCCTCACACGGCTGTCGACTGTTGGTCTTGTTGTTTTGCAGACATGTGGTCAAATTCTTTATTATAGTGTGGTTGTTGCTTATTGTGGCTATGTAGCTTTTAGTCACGTCACATTTTTGTGGAGTGAAATCACTCGTCACATTTGAACTGTGTTTAAAGTGTTTGATACGGTTGCAGAGGAACAAGTCTCCCAGTGGCCCTTCCACCGAGTGAGTGGGCATCAGTTGTTAAGCACAGAGGGAAACTGCAGGGAGTTAGCCAGGTATAGGCAAATCCATGAGATCAAAACACACAGATAACAGAGACTGTGAGACTCACACCCTCACAAAACACACACATACTACAGAGAGAGGAAGTAGTCTACTAATGTAGCTTACAGAACTGGAGTGTCCACCCCCCAAACCCCCACAGTCAAACACAGAGTCACACACTTAATGCTTTGTCACACTCTTTGTCATTCGCTTTATCTCGGTACCTCTCTGTCTCTCTCTTCGACAGCGACAGAAACTCACACAGATACACTGAACAAACACACTCTGCAACACTTTTTACACCAACCGTTCAGACGAAGCAGCATCGCCTCGGATTGCTGTCCTCAGCATGGTGAGTACAACTTAACTGTCAGCTAACTGTAAAACTATTTAGATGAATTACTTTTTAGATATTAGAATTAATCTGGAATGTCATTGGAAAAAAAGAAGCTTTTTGGAAATCTTAATGTGTAAAATAGCCTATTAAGAATGGATATTATTGAGTATTTCTTTGCAAATACACCCTCAAGTAGCCATTCATTTTTGTACATTTGAATTTGACGATGCCATTTGTTTAAGCAAGTTTCTGCATGTATGATTAGAGAGGATCTATTATATTTAAATAGTCAGCTTGCATTCGACAGAACTTGGACTACAAAGTCAATGTAGCAATTTACTTACCCATCAGATTATTGAATATGTTTTTGTTACATTTTTTTCACATATAAATATGTGTAAAAAAGGAGTCACCATTAGGGTAGCTTTTTTTGTGGTTTCATGTAAACTAGATTGAGAAAGACAACGTTGGCCTCCACTTTTAATCTCACTGGAAATAGAAATCAATGTTCCTCTTTGCTTTGACCAGAATACCTCTTTCTCTCATTTCTTTTTTCAGCAGGTCATTTGGCTAGAAATGTCCTTGTGATTGATAACTGTACAGACAACAGCCTTTTTATTCATGGTTGCAAAAAACAGGGAAACTAGCTATAGCTAAACATCTAACACTCCAGTGGCTGTAGTCTTTGTGGCCAACATAGCAATGGTTCTCGCGTCTCCCCATGAGTTTACACACAATAAAAGTGACCCTGCACTGAAGCAATGGATCGAATACTGGGTGAATCAATCTATATGCTTAACCAGAATGTACCGTCAGTTGCCAGCTTATCTATCTGAAACTAATGCAGTCTAATACAACAGCCCTGCAATAAATCCTACCTTTGCTACACTATAGTGGTTCTGTTGTGCTGTGTTGGCTAAATATTGTAAACTTTTTACAAAACTGCAACTCACAAACATTTAGAGAAGTGGGAATTGCAACATGTCTGGTACAGAACATATTGGGTAATTTTGAGTTTGCTGTGGTTAAGAAACAGAGGGAACTTTCGCCGGATTTCATATGCAGCCACATCATGTCAGGCTTCGTGTTGACACCCTTCATTTCATTATGCCACCCCTAGAAGATGTTACTGGCACCATTAAAGTGACACTCCACCCAAAGCCTTTTTGTTTTTGAGGGCCAAATACAGAAACTCACTTGGCTTGAGAAGTGGTTGGTAAGTCAAAGCTGGCAGTGGCCAACATGAAGAGAGTCGCCGTGACTAGCTGCACTGCTTGGGAATGCATTCACCACCATCAAACAGTGACAATGTTCCACAGCGGAATGAAAACTTCTAAAACCATTCATTGTACATCATCACCCATCAAACTGGGATCATTCTAGTTACAATAACACACTGTAGCTTCTTCTCCTCTTTTTTTACTCTCAACATGGGTTGGTGTCAATGTCAATGTTTTTACAACGTTCTAGCTGGGTGTTATATTTTGTTAAGCTCTGATGTACAACTTCCCATTTAGGTTCATGCAGTTCATTTATTCTTTCCGTTGCACAGTTTTCCCTCACTTTAACTGCTCCGCTGTAGGAATAGCATGCTCTTATCTCCACTTCCTTGTATGGCGCTGACTCCAGTCAAACCTGCCTTATTACCAAAGGTGTGGTTGCTACTTGGTCAGTTCATTGTGGCACTTTGTAAAGCAGCTGCACGACTGAAATTGACCGAACCTGCTATTTTGGGCATATTGGTCATTCTGCTGTTGGACAGACACTTTCAGATTGCAGATGTTTGAATGGCTTATCCAATCATGCCATAGCTAGAGCAACACTGTAGACTTATTTCTATGGACTTCTTTTCAGTGTAATAAACAATCAACCTGCAACACACGATAAACCATTTAGTCGTTAAAGTTCATTCAACCTCAAAACAGGCATATTGTAAATATCTCTCGCCCTCGCCTTCCACAGTAAATACTTGAAAAGAGTACCTTTTGTTTACCTACACTGGAGAATGTGGCAGGAAGTCAACATGGACTGTGGTCTGAAAAGCAATAAAGCTCTTTGTCTACCTGGAACGAGCAGTGACCAGTTAATCTTTTTTATAGTACTGTATAATTAACATATTAGAATTTGCTTTCAAGAGTTGTTTAAGTTTTATCTGTCTGCTTAATTCGGGGTACAGTGTATTTTTCTTAAGGACAATTCAAAACGACTAAATGGCTGATTAATGGCAACTTGTACCTCCTCAGCCACACCGGTGTGTGAAGTTGTTCTATATGTATTTGACATGGTTTGTGTTAACACGGACGAGCCAAACAAGAAAAGAGACAAACAAACAGATAAATTGATAAAACAGAGATAGAGAGCAAGAGTTGCACAAGTGGAAATCAGAGAAGGAAATGTCCTGACAGCAAATAAGGTATTTTAAAAGTTGTGCAACTTTCTGTTCCTATGTGAACTTTCATGTCAGTCTATGTGCATTCTGTTGTCTTTTATTCCTCTTTTGAATTGTACAGCAGTGTCGGTTTTAGGACTATCAATGGCTGAATTCATTTTTGTACTCTGGCATGCACAGAATATCCGAATATCAATTTCACTTCTGGTTATGTATTCTGATATTTGACTCCTTCTCTGGTCCTCTTCTATTCTTTCCAGGAAAAGAAAGCGGATGTAAAGGCCATGATGGCTCGCTTCCAACCGGCTGGGACGAGCATCGATGAGACTTCTCCACCGGCTGGATGCATCAAACAACCTCTGCATCCCACCCTCTCCTCCGGCCCAACCATACAGACGAAGAAACCTGTCCTCGATAGCCTCTCAGGCGGTGCGATAAATATTACTCCTAAACCCAATTTTCTGAAATCTAAAAGCGACGTAGAGGCACATGAACCAAACAAAGCTAAAGCCCTGGCAAGCAGGTTTGGAAACAACCAGGACGACACCAACACAAAACCTTTTGTTGTCAATAAACAGCAGCTACCCTTGAAGTCACCTTTCTCGCAGGCTCCTGAAGCGAAGGGCCCTCTACAGAAGCCCCCGCTCAACAAGCCCTCTCCGAGCGCCACTCTGTCCGACTCCAAACCGGCCTTTCCTAAACCGTCTCCGGCATTTAACTCCAAGCCCAGCTGGGTGAAAGAAGACAGCGCTAGAGGTTTACAACAAAAACCGAGGAGCAGCATTATAAAATTGCGGCAGCAAAATGAAGAGATGGCAGGAGGCCATCTGGACACTGCGAACAAACCTTCGCCTCTGCCAAACACTGCGAACAAACCTTCGCCTCTGCCAAACACTGCGAACAAACCTTCGCCTCTGCCAAACTCCGCTTTTAAGCCCCCGTCCAACTTCAGGAGTGCTCAGAATAACTTCAACAAGGAGTCAGATAGTGGCGGGAAAGCTGACGGAGCCAACAAACCGCTCCTCAGTTCTAACTCCGTCCCTCCTCCAAAACTTCTAGCCAGTAAAAAACCTAGCATCAAAAAACCTCAAAACCTTTCTCCTCAGATGAGCAGCAATATCAGCGATGGAGCTTCAGGCCCCAAGCGAAACCCCCTCACCAACAGTTTAGCTTTGGGCCCTGCTCCCGCCAAGCCCAACCGACCCCCCAGAGTCAACCTGGAGAGCTTTAAAAGAGGTGCTGTGGCCTCTGATAATGGTAAGTAAGGCTTAATTAAAAAAAGTTACTCATAATGAGGAGACAACCACCAATCCAGTGAATGAATATGTTACAGTATTTACACAAATTAAATCAATTGTCACTGTGGTGCAAAACATTACACGGTCGCATTTTGCAAAGTTTTTTAAAGTGTAGTCTGAGGCACCGCCGAACTAATAAGAGCGTAAAACACTCAGTATCCAAAAAATGTGTGATCACACGTTAAGTGCCACAGATAAACTCAAGCAAGCATTCTTCATTTAGCTAACAGTTCTTACTTTTACTCTTGCAGGCTATAAAGAGCTCTACAACAGGTCGATTTTAAGTATAGATATATAGCACTGAAGTATAAAGTTAAAATCCAAACCATTACTTAATGAATTGGTAAAGATTTCAACCTAAAAAAACAAGAGATTTCTGACAGAAGACAATTTACAACTGGAGTGAACTGAAGTCAGAGACACTAAACCCTCTTGCGGTGCTGGTGTTTACATACAATGTGTGATGACGAGGTGTGACTGAAAAGGTTGATTGTGATTCTTATGACCTTTAAGGCTGATATTTGATATGATATGACGTAGTTTTTCTCCACTAAAATTAAATTGTGGAGAATTATTTGACGCACTATAATGTCCTTCATTTTGGGAGATTTTTTAACTGAAAAATTAAAAATTTGGGGTTGCAGTGATTTCAGAAATATGGCCTCATTCAAGTAAAATCATGGCTAGTGTAAATAAAGCTGAACTAACTTACTAACTAAATATATCCTATAACTTTTACGAATGGAATGAGAATCATAAAAGGGTTTGAAGAGTAACGTATACATTTTATTACTTTTCGGTATAAATCTCCTTCATATATCTAATTTATAACCAGGAAGGCAGGGGAATGACTTGACTTAAACAGCTGGAAAAAAAAAAGAGTTTTAGCAGAGTAATTCTGCAGCAGGTACACATATGTGAACCCACAGGCAGAAATACTTCAACTTAGCTGCATTCACAGCATTCGTTTTCCATTTGGTATTTCACGTCTTTGTCCCTCTGCTCCCAATCCGTGAGCAACAAATACAGCAAACCAAACACTGCAAATGTTTTCAGCATAATTTGTTTCAAAATCATATAATGAAAACTCTCTTTAAGCTTAAGGCACTTGCTGTGAAGAGGTTGATTGTTGTCTCAAGAGCATTTCCTCTCTGTCAGAAGCAGCACTACTTCAGACAGACTTCCAGAACGCTTTTCAGAAGTGTGAAAACGACTCGCTTCACAAGTTAATGTGGTGTGTTACTGATGTTAGCAATGTGTAACCTGCAGTTGTTTGAGTTTATTTTGCTCGTGCATGATAACTTCAAAGTCAATTATTCTTTGCATTTTAAGATATGTTCATACAGCAGCTCAATTTGCATTTTGTCTATTCCGTGCAAAATGACTGCAAGTCTCACAGAAGCTGCAGTACAGCTGCTTTAGTCACAGAAACACGCTCGGTTCCTCTATTTCCCCCGGCCAAGTTCCCTGTCCAGTTTCTCCTTTCTCCTCCTCCCCCCTCGCTCTCTGCTCTCACAGCTGAGTTTGTTTCCCCACATGAGGAAGTAAGTTCCTGCAAAAAGGGATAGTTTCGAGTGAGAGGCTCTGTTTTTAAACACACACCCGACCTGAATTAATTTCCAGTCAGAGGAGAAGGATGGCTGGTGGCTGAAATGTGTCTTAACACAGACAAATACTGGACCAAAAATAACACATTTAATGCTACATTTCTATTATATATTTGTTTTGTTAACTATAGTTTGTGATTTAATTACATTTACTCAAGTGCTATAGTTCAATTTCAAGGTACTTGCACCATGTTTTGCTACTCTATACTTCAACTTCCCTGCATTTTAGAGCAACATTGTAAAGTTTTTACTCTAGTTCACTAGTTACTTATAAAATTTAATTATTTATAAAGTAGTTAAAATCAGCTGCAGCTAATATAAAAACACAGAAATGGGCCATTCTTCTCCATTATGAGCACTTCCACTTTGAGACCTTTTACTAGATTTTTCTGACAGTTCAATTCGAATGCACAACTTTTACTTGTAATAGAGTATTTTCACAATGTCACATATTGTTTGTTGGGACGTGTCCGACTTGGGGTTTCATTTTGCATGCGGGCAACTATCCTAATTAACTCTCTGAGGATTGACAAATCTATCCATCTATTCATCTGTACACTTGCAGTAAGCTTTCTATTTTGGGACCATGTGGTTTTGCTACAGGTCCTGGCGCCTTTAAGAAACCCATCATCTCAACTCCTCTGGCCTCTCACCCCAGTAACCATCTCAACCATGTGACCCCGACTCAACCCCCACAGCCTGCAGTTCCTAGTCTGCCCCCCCGACACCCTGGAGCCATGTAAACCTCACACAAACACACTTACAAAAGATATATACACTGTATGCTTTCTAGGGAAAGCTTCTCCAGTTAACTCAAAACTAAATCCTGACTACGTTTTTCAGGACCCAGGAAGATGAATGCTATGATGACGTCGATGAATTTAGCAAAGCTCCTCCACCTCTACCATCATCTACAGGTCCAGTAACATCACTATCTGATCACACGTGATGTGTCATGATCACATGTGGCAAGGCTTTTATATTTATAGCACCACAGGAAGACAGAGGAGGGCTGCTGAACCTTGTACTTTATCCAAGACACACGTAAAAGGAACGTTTTTAGTCAGCATATCTTGTTAGTGTTTAATTACTGTTACCATCTTTTGTAGCTAATTTGGGATGGTTATGTAAATTATATACTGTATGGCTAAAGCAAAGGTTGTTTTTTTTATTTCTATCAATACAAGACAGTCAAGTTTAGTTCTCATTGAGTGACACGTAACTGGTTTTACATGATTTAGAATCAAAAGATAAAATGTCTGAGCCACTCTCTGTGAATGTTACTAAAATACTAAACAGAGTGAAAATAGTCGGATCTGAAGTATGAGTCGGATCATGATGATCGTAGCTATTGCACAAGGATCAAATTATCTTGTAATGTTGATTAATTGTTTCTCTTTAGGTCACCCAAGTCTGAGGGCAAAGGTGAGACATGCTGATTTACTTTTACATAAATACAAATATGCATACAGTCACACGTGCAGATGCAAACGTACATACATAAGAATACTCATATAAGAACATGCATGTGTGCTCATAAAGACACTAGAGGTGTGCAGCGCGTCATTTTTGAAATGTTCAAAGTAAGCAGACTACTGCTCAGCTTTTAAAATATAGAAAATGTGCATTAAATGTCTGCAGAAGTGTGACATACATACGTTATGATGTATGAGAGTAATTTATTTCTATTTGCTCTTTTTTACTCATGCGTTGTTTAGGCCCAGGAGGAAGATGATGATGATGATGATGATGACGGAGAGATGTATGAGGATCTTGATGAACGATGGTGAGAGAGAGCGTTCTTCATTAAATCTTTACCTGTTTATCCCACATCTCACTAATTCTACCGTGTCTGTGAATCCGATTTAGTATATGTGTATTTATCCGTAGTTGAACTCTTTCAGCCAATCAGTCATGTTGACATTTATATGGCTGTCCTCTTTGTTAATGAGTTTGTAATCTTAACAACGTCTTGGTAGTCAACCAGTGAGTGGATTTGTTCATGTGTCAATCCCTCACGTTTATAATTATTGCCCATTGTCAACTCTCTCTCGTTCCCAAAAGGGAAGAGGTTGGACAACAGCAAGAAAAGAAGAGGGAGAAAGAGGAGAAGGAGGAGAAAAAACGACTGGAGGCTGAGAAGAAAGAGCACAAGGAACGTGAGAAGAAGGAGCAAGATGCCAGAAAGAAATTCAAAGTGAGTAAACAAGACAGCAACTAAATAAGTAGCTAGACCCAGCAGGGGGTTAGCTTAGCTGAGCATAAAAAAGTGACAAATATTCTGCCAAGAGCATGTCATAAATAAATGTAACAACCTAATATTTTTGTTGATTTTCTTTGTGTTTGTGTGTTTGCATATACGTTTGTGCACGGCTGTGTGTGTTAGTTGGTCGGCCCTATTGAGGTCATCCACCAGGGGAAGGCTCGTGTGGATTGCCGAAGCAGTAAGAACGACCTGGCTCTGAAGCAGGGAGACTGTGTTGACATCATACGTGTGCAGGGCAACCCGGAGGGAAGGTGGCTGGGACGGACGCAGGACGGATCCAGTAAGCTCACATATTTATCCCTCGTTGGTCTCATTGTCTTCACTTATCTTTGCCATAACATCCCTCCAGTCCAATCTGTGAATACAGGACAAGACTTTCAATTACATCTCTAATCCTAATTTGGGAAAATAAATCTACCCAATATTTTACTCTTTGTTTCCAACAGTTGGTTATGTGAAGACCACTTCAGTGGAAATTGACTTCAACAGTCTGAAGAATCGTCAAGCTCAGCAGGCGTACGACCCCGAGGTATACGATGACATCGACGTGGTCTCTGCCGATAAAAGGTACGGAATTATACATTCTAACTCTACATCAACGTGTTACACTTAACATTGCTAGTGGAGTTTGACTGTTCATGTTTGCCACATGTTCTCCAATCTATAGTGAGAAATGACTCATTTCTTGAAATGCTTCTCTCTCTACAGTGGGATGAAAGGACCAGGAGGTATGCTTAAAACCATGCAATTGTATAACTCATTCCATTATAACCAGTTACAGCTGATGTCAAGGTTGCTTCCCTGAGACAAAACATGTCACCGATTATGTAATGCATTCGCTGTTGTCCTGTAGTTGTCCTGCCCCCGCTACCAGATGACGATGGAGAAATATATGATGATATTCTTGATTCAAACCTGGAAGTCAGGTGGGAACTGATTTGTATATTTACAAGAAATTGGTAAATGGTGATTGAGTGTTTCAGTACAATATGCTTGAGATACAGGAAAATGGATTAGAGAAAGAAATGCAGGTCTATTCATGCTTGGTTGGCTCTCTAGTCCTCTGGACTCCAGGTCTCCTTCTACAAAGCCTCGTAGCTTCCTGCGGATGTTTGAGCGGAGCAGACGTACTGACAGCACTAAAGTGTAAAATACACTCAGTAGTAAGACTGATCACAGACCTACTGTCAACTGTTATTAATCCCTAATCTTTCAGCCGCCACTCCCCTTTCAATGGCTAAACATTTCCTCTCAGTTGCTGTTAAATGTTGATTTTCTCCCCAGATCAGCCACTCTACCTCTTACCCTCTTACTGAATAACACCGACGGATGTTAATTTACTGTTGTTTCTGTGATTACAATCAGTCCAGCTGATTATCTGTGATTTTACTAATCTTCTCGAGTTATTTGCATGCCTCACATTGATGTACGACTATTGACGTAATCAGACAAATCAAGGCAGCATCTGCTAACACCTTCAAGTATAGGCCTACTAATTCAGATATTGTGTGGTAAATCATGAATATGATTATTCATTTGGGCTGCTTTGAATCATATTAACCTACTTTTAGTTGATGATATAAATGATGTAACATTTTAATGATTTTGTTTTTTCCTCTTGTGCCAGAGTGCCTCCACCCAGCCAGTTTACTGCAGAGGGGAATTCAGGTATTGCTCGCTGTGATAATACTACAATGTTTAATTTAATTCATTAATTTAATGAAAACATCTTGTGATTTTTATTCTTCTCTACAAAACACAATGTTGCTCTATTTAAGAGCAACTGTTTTTTTATTTTACTTCATTTATTTGGTCTGTTATAACCACTCGTAGTGGTTAGCAGTTTAAATAACATTGCTTCTACACTTTTATCTCTAATAAGTTATGTTTGTACTAAATGCATAAATTACTTCCTTTTATATCAGCTTTACTAATTACTGACTTCTTCTTCCATGCGTTTTCTAGAAGGAGCAATCAATGAGGATATATACGATGATGTTGACTCTCAAAATCTGCCTCCCCCTCCTCCCATCAGCAGGTACAAGTACATCCATTTTTAAAACTAAATAACCTTCTCAATCATTTAGATTCTTGTATTTTTCAGAAGTCTCAGAAAACATATTTTGGTTGACAAAAAATATGAAGTAACCAAAGAATCATTTGCTTTTGTTCTCCAGCCTTCCACATCTGAGACGCAAAAGCAAGACAGAAGAGATGGACCCGAAGAAGCAGAAAAAGTTTGAGAAAGAGGAGAAGGAGTTCAGGAAAAAGTTTAAAGTTAGTCGCTCTATTATGTCTCTAAGCATATTTATATTAGTGTTACCAAGATCTCACCTGCTGAAAAACTTAACTGCTCTATAATGCTCCCTAATTTAAATGCATTAATACTTTTAATCAAAATTCATTATCATGTTAGTATAATAATCCTAGTTAATTTAAAGTTTGACTTTTGCTTGCCATACATGAAAAGCCGACGTGCTGTCATCAAGAACGTAAAATTAAAATATCTTTGTAGTCACAATATTGATGATGTCCTTCTCTTTCAGTATGAAGGGGAGATACAGATGCTGTACCAGGTGACCATCTGCCCGACACTTCTCAATAAGAAGTGGAGTGTGAAAGAGCTTCCAGTCAAAGCAGGAGAGAAACTTGACGTCATTGTTAAAGCCGTGGACAACAAACTGATCTGTCGGAACGAGGATGGCAAGCGTGAGTAGCTGCTGCTTGTTACTGTTTGTGTTTGCAAAGAAAATAAATCAAAACATGTGTTCAAGATTCCTCTGTTGCTTTTTTTCCCCCATTCGTTGTGCCACAAAATTGTCCGTGTGTGTTTTACAGTTGGCTACGTATCGACTGGCCACATTGATATGAAGTGAGTACCATGAACATTCACACGAGAAAGAGACACTTGACAATATGCTGTCTGTACTGATCGTTTCCTTTCTGTTTACAGCGATGGAGATATCTACGATGACATTGGAGATGGTATGTTTTACAGCTAATCTTTCGTCATTTCATATGAATTTATAAATATCCAGACAGTGGACCTAAATCAATATAAAAATATATTTTAAATGAATATCACATTTTCTTCTCAGATTGCATCTATGACAACGATTAGAAACATCCTAAACTGGGTTTATTGTTTTACACTGATATTGTTCATGTTATTTATTATGTTTATTAATAATACATTGGAAAAAAATGTTTGGTTCGCCTGATAATCAGACAGAATTGTCATTCATTATTTATTCAACAGCATTATAATTGATGAATAATTTGGACAAGTCTGAGGTTGATTCATAGATCTGGATTCTTTTTTGTTTCGTTTCCTCAAAAACAACAAAACAAAACAATTTGATGAGGATATTACTTGCAGCATATCATGTAAAGTTGAAAACGTTTGTTAGAAAAGTATTTGCATATGTCTGTCTGCCTTCAGAAACTCCACAGCACTGTATGTGTACATGTAACCTTCTACTGTGTTTTGCATTTTTATAATAATAGCTATATGTTGTAAACATTACTTGGTTATTTTGTCTTTAGTTAATGTCCATGATATGATGCTGTGTGTATATTCCATTGCTATCTGTGCTCCCAAACTAACTCGGGTGTCTCAAGTTTTAACATGTAGACTAAACGACTGTTCCTCTATAACACTGTACATACAATTGTGAAAAACATAAATACAATTTAGACTTTTCTCTACACGTCTTAGTTTGTCCTTTGTTTAAAGTAAGAGCATGTCTGCTATAAAGAGAGTGCTCCTGTTCCATAAGTACATCTAACAATAGCATGCACCATACACTGTGGTGTGATGCTTGTGAACTTGGGTGATGTGTGTGCAGGTGTTTGATGTGTGTAAGGCTAAATTAAGACAATTTAAACTGGCTTTCCCCATTCAACAAGGAAATTCCAACTCCTCAATCATGACTTCTCTGCGCAGTTTGTATGTAAGAAGGGTAGAGGTGACATCTAGTGGCAGCCATCAGAAACTACAACAACAGCAAACTTCATACTGGGATTTGGATTTGAAGTACAAGTTTGTCATCCGCTGTGAAGATTAAAGATAAAACAAAAGAACAATGATTGGTACATCTACCCAGCTTTTTAAATGTACACTTATTTTGACATGATTAGTTGATTAATCGATGAAAATAAAATGAATTGGTCTTGAATGGGCTTTGTAAAAATAAATTGATTAATTAAGGAAATCATCTAGTATACTGTATATCTAGTATATGTATTTATTTATTGTGTTTGAGCTGTTTCCGGGGGAGTCAGACTTCCTGGCAGTGCACCTGCATGGCTTTGATATAACTAAATAAAAGTGCCTCATATAATAAATGATAAGGTGCATTCTGCTGTCATGTATGAACAGGATTTTATTTATTTATTAATGTGAGAGGCTTATTGTAACGTAACCTAGTGACTCCCTTTAAGTCATTTATAATAGAGTAATATAAACTAGATATTGGTATGTAGGCTGCAGCCTCAAATAAATATAATTAATGTTCATGTTTAAGTATTATTAATTCTGTTTAGGCATCATTACCTTGTGAAGCTAGTGAGTCCACTATGAAACGGTCATCGTCTGTTGCTTTAGTCCATTGTTGCAGTGAAAAAGTAAAAAGTAAAGAAAAAACAACACTGGAAATGTTACATTACAGAATGACGTTTGGTGAACAGTGAATCGTAGCCCTGGAGGTTTCAAACTGTCCTCTCATATCAAGAAAAAAGCGAAGAAGAAGTCACTTCCGCTCTGTCCGGAAGTGATCGACTTCCTCGCTTCAACATGGTTCCTCCGGTCGCAGTGTCGCCGCTCATCAAGGTAATAATAACACACATTATTTGCCCTGAAGATGGCATGTCATCGTTGGGATTGTGTCAATTTAAAGGGAATAAACTAATTTTCCTCTATACGTGCATCTTCAGGTGAACTGTCGTTGATGTTACTTGCTAGAGTAGCATGCTAGCTAATGCTAGCAATGACATTGACAGGCTTGAACATTACTCCAGACAAACAGTTGGAGGTTAACAATCGAGGCATCTTCCACATCTGTCTGATGTGAAGTTCGTGATTATTATTGCTAGCTGTAGATATATTTCTCGGCCAGTTGTCTTTAACACAGTCACACCAATGAGGTCAATCGCACTGGGTATATTAAACAACATACTATGAACACTCAGTTAGCTGGTTGGGCATAGCCGTTTCACCAGTTAACACCTGTGAATCACTTTTATTTCAGACGGCCAGATGGTCTGCTCTGCTGATCGGCGTGTTCTATGGCAAACAGAGGTTTGGTAAGTCAATATCTGCGCATGCGCAAATGTGTCATAGTGTCAATGTCCAAACTTAAAGGGCAACATTTAAACAGAAGTGAAGTAATATAAATGTTTAAAAGTCTCATTTAGTCCAGTAAACCTAAGCCAATCCCAGCTCATGTGCAAAGTAAAAGTCCACATTCAAAGAAATACATTTTTGTGGCGTCGTTCTTGTCCAGATTACCTAAAGCCCATTGCTGAGGAGGAGAAGAGGGTTGAGGAGGCAGAGAAGGTGGTCAGAGAGGAGCAGGAGCGCATCTACAAACAACTGTCTGAAGGTAACACAGGTTCCTGTTCGTCACCAAAACAAAGCTTTTATTGTTGTTCACATTATCTCCACAAAATGTCTTATTTACATATTTTCCCCTCTTGTTCTCTCTCCTCTCTGCAGCAAATTCTGACACCATCCTTAAATGAATGATCACCGAACCTGCGGCACTATGTTTCAAACCCAATAAACAAAAACATATTTTTCATGTAATAATCAAAGTGTTGTCATTTGTTTTTTTTTATTGTTTAGAGTCTGTCTTTACACTAAAATAGAAAATGATTTTAAACAATGAACCTTTCCTAGTCAGTCTTCATGTTTAGTTTGACAGTAGCATGTCATACAAAGACAGAATACACTGTAGCACACACACACATCTCTTGTGACTGCAGTATGTGTGTGTGTGAGGTTGAGCGTGTACCTGTCCTTCAGTAGGAGATGAGCATGGTTGTAATCCTGGCCTAGTTTAGCAGCAATCCCAGGATTGGGGTCAGGGACCAGTTGTAGAAAGTGCTGTGTGGACAGAAGTGTTCCCTCAATACTCTTGTGTGTTTTGTAATATTGTAACCTTCATTATGAACGCTCCCTTACCTTTTATAGCATTATATACTACATGCTATTATAATTGTGGTGGCAGATGAGGTTTTAGTACATTTTCTACATGTTACACTCAAATCAAATGAGTCTTTTCAATAAGTTAAACTAGTCATATGACTGTAAGTCAATTTCCTGAATGTTAAGTAAGTGAATAGTGAGTTGCCAAACGGTACGTAGCAAGTCCGTCATTTTAGTTTGTGAACAAGTTTCCGTTTCAGGATCCTAGGAAATGAATTCACTCAGTCATAAAAATACATTTGCTTTATTTGGGTCATCATAGTTCACATGGAGCATTTGAAGTGGCAAGCTTTAAAATACTGAACATAAAGTAAAGTCTTCTTAAATATGTTAAGGGGCATGTTTGCTGCATATTAAGGTACATTTATTGCCTAATACAGTATGGTGATCTCTGATACATAAACATCTGTATGTGATTCCTGTACATCAGTAAATTGAGGCAAGCATGATAAAACCATATTTCAATCACTTAAGGGAATGAGAAATGATTGAGTCATTTGCCAGCGCTTATAAATCACACACTTTCACTATTTAAAAATAAGCATCTCTATTTCAACTGGAAAATATGTTTTTTAAATGTATTTACAGAGAGGAATGAAGTATGTACAAGTCATTACAAGAAGTTGTTCTTTTGTCTCAATCAGCTCTAGAAGTCTGCAGAAATTGGTTTTGAAGATGCATGATGGGATAAAAGGTTTGCAAGGTTACCTCACAACAGTCCTATTTAGGATGGGACCAGTGCAGAAGATGAATTTCCCATCAGGGGTTAATAAGTGGTAACGTTTTGCAGCAGTTGGCGAGAAATGGCTTGAAAGTTAGAATAGCCATTGAGGTCCAGTCATTCAGGTCATAGCAAAGTTAATCTGATCTGGAACCAACTCATTTTAGATTTAATGTGCTCTTATCTAAAAAGACATTTGTATCTTCATAAAATATAACATTCTCAGCTACTCTCTCAGATGTATGTACAGTATGAAGGCATCACGATTAAGCAACTAAAGGCTTGTTTGCAGACAGTAAAGCAACATTTATATTCCGCATCTCTCTCCTAAAGTAAATATACATCTTTTACTGCAGCGGTCTCGAGCTTGTCATCTACCTTTGGCTCTCTGCAGTCACGGTAAACAAACTCATGTGTAAATGATTAGTGACTGGAAGGAGTAAACATGGAATTATCATTTTTGAAATATATGTATAGTAATTAAAATATATTTCTATCCACCCATTAACAGAATTTACATTCTGAACCCCTAAATGAATCTTACATCAATGTACAATATACAGTATGTTTGAAAACGTGATATAGACTCGACAGTGACTCGGGCTTTGCAGCGAAGAATTACTTGGATAATGTGTTCGCTCTGACATATATTACGTGCTGTACATGGGTATCAGTTACTACACAGATGTATGTACACATTTCATCCTCTCATTTTTGCTGTGCTTAATAGCTAAATTAAAGAAATCGTAAAAATAAATATAAAATGTTGTCCCACAGCAAACAAACAAGCACACACACAGCATCTTTGCACCATCTGAAAACAAGGAAGCTGATATTGTATGAGGATGAGTAAAAACCTTAATTAGAAGTCGTCATGACTAGAGTAGTCATGTTCTGGTGTCCTGCTTTGTTCTGAATTACATGTTTGGCTCACCTGGTTAGTGTCCCTTAAAGACAAAACGTCTCTCCTGGTTCAGGTTTTTCCTTTTCTGATCGGAACCAGTTTATCTGAAGGAATACTACAGCACTGTCCATTCACTCTCGTATCCGTCTTCATGACTTTATTGCATTTCTTTCATGGCGGTGAGACTGACTGTCTGGCTGGCTGTGATGCTCAGGTAATTCTGGAGTCAGTCCGTCATGAGCCGTCTGTGTGCACTCCGGCTTTTAGACCTTTTAGCACACAGAGCAGGTCTTTGAGCCTCCACCACTGTTTGCAGGAGCTGATAGACAAAGACATATCAAAGGGAAGAGTCAATACATTTGTGGATCAGCAACATAATTGGCCTTTTTTTTTTGGTCCTTTGGCCAATTTCAGTATTCAAACTAACAACCAATTTGAACATTTTAGCTTCAGTGTTCACACAAATGAGAAATTGGGCAAATGTCATGGTAGCAGTTCTAATAAATTGGACAGTTTTAATGCACCTTTACTGGCTGTGGCAGCGTCTTTAGCATCCTCTATGACTTTGAGTTTAGCCTCATACTCTTCTTTTTTAGCATTCCACTCCCTCCTGTTATTCAGGATGCCATCAAACATGGGCTGGACTTGTGGGTGGAAGCGCGAAAACTCCTGAGAAGAAAAGAGTACAAATTGAAATTAAATAACAAATATGAAAAGGTGAAAGATGAAAACAGAGCAGATTAGGTGGGGGGGGGGGGGGTTGTTGACGCTCCACTGAAAAAATAAGTGAGCGGTTGTGCTTTTATTTTGGCAGAAGGTTTATGGACAAAATAACACAAAAAATAGAACAGGAAGACTACAAATATATACTAAATAGATGATTTGCTTTAGGGAAACTGAAAAAAAAAACACATAATCAGCTGAAATGCAATATTAAAAATTACCTTATAGACAAACGTGCAGACAAAGTCAATAAAACCACACTGTAGCTTTGGTAGTTCTGCTGACTTGTTCCTGTCCATCATGGGCTGGTGGGAGGGACAGAAAGTGTTCGAGTCACTTAACAAAGAAATCATTGTTTTTTAACAGTCTTGTGTTAAGGAGCTCAATGGGCCTGAAATCCAAGTTACATCATGGCACAATAAACACTTGATGTGTAGCTGTAGGTTGGTTGTGGACACTACAACGAGCCAAACGTGTTTATCTACAACCCTTACCGCTGCATATATCGACAAGGCAATAGGCCACGGATATACGTATATACTGTATATAATAAATATATATTATTATTTTTTTATTGATTAGTCAACCGACAGAAATGTAAGCAAAAATGCCCAAAATGGTCTAGTTCTAGCTTCTCCAGAGTGAACATTTGCTGCTTTTCTATGTTTATATAATTTTCTATGAAATGTTTTTTGTGTTTTGGAAAGTTGGTCATTGAAAGTACACATTGCGAAGGCTATTTTTCAGTATTTTCTGACATTCCTGACACCAAACTATTAATCGAGGCAAGCAAATGAAGTGAATGAGAGTAATAATTCCACACCACAGAGAGCCCACATGTATAGTTATTTACTAATACCAACATGTGCTTTCACATATGCACATTTTTTTAACACAGATACAAACATAAACATAACAGTTTGTTAACTCACAATAGGTTGCTGCTCCAGTACCGTCCTCTCCAGGTCACCCTGCTCCCAAAACTCTGCTGCTACAGACAAGGCAACCTGAAAGCAACACACAGAGAAACACACAGTCAGTAGAAAAGCAGATCACAATCATTCAGTGAGACAATGATTTATTACATTTTTGTGCTTCTCACCTTGCTCTGTACCTCCCAAGGCTTGGCGATGGCTGACAAGTCACATGCGGTCATCATCATAGCCCTGAAACAAAAAAGGAAAAGATTTAGAAGATCAGAAAATGTAAAACAAACAAAGAACATTGTACATGCTCGTTGTACTCACATGACGATTTCTTTTCTGGTTGTTTCTAGAGACATGAATTCGACCCACTTCTTTTCATCCTCATATGTGTGTGAAAGGTCTACGATCTTCTGGAACATGGTTCTTTTCCTAACAAGATGAGAGGAGAGGAGCTAGTTTACCATTGATCATCGTGTATTTTTACAGAGTAAAGAGGAGAGGAGAGAAAGTACAAAAAATGAGGGAATTAACAAGTAGAGTGAGTCAATGAGAGATTGTGCTGACTTGAAATAAAGAGCCAGGTCAGTGGCGATGATGGCGATGTCGGTTAGATGAATTACGTGGTCTATCTGTCGCCTGTGAAGGTTCTGGTAGATATTCAGTGACTGCAGAAGAGATGAGAGAGATGGGCATCAGTCATAGTTGGCGACTGATGAGACAAGGAAGAGATTTCAGGAACGTATACAAGTCTAGTTCACCTCTCCTTTCTCACCTCGTCAGCCAAGAGGAACTTCCCCATCTCTAGATGGTGTCGTTCCAAGATGGAGGAGCCGTGCAGCTTGGCCAGAGGGTTGCCAGATCTGTTGGCATAAAAAAAAAGAAATTATAAACAACATTAACAACAATCCCCATCAGTTTCATGTTGAAGGCTTCAGTATTGACATGGCACATGACTTTGTAGGTTTTTTGAAGGATCATTGACTCATTGTCCCTCACTTTCAAAATATCTCGTTGGAGCCCACTGCACTGCACTCTGCCTGCTTGTGGTGCAGTTATAGTAAAGCAAACATGAAAAAAGCTTCAGGTGGCATTTAATGATGCATTCAGAATCTTGCTCCTAAGATGTCAAAGTGCAAGTCTAATGTTTGTGACTAGTAATGTTCCCACCTTTTATGCTGTGTCGTGGAATTTTATGTACAAATTTAAATGTCCCTTGATTGATTAAAATAAATGAAATCACAATGGCTTAAACTGAGACAACACAAAGTGACACAATGTATTCCTCTTGTTTTTGGAAACATTGGAACAAATGTCTCTATGTCTAACTGCAATGATTATACCTCTGTGTTGGTGTCCTTGTATTGTATTTATTTACTATTTTTATATGGCATGTGTTTTAAAAAAGGTTTAACTGAAGTGTATACCCAGTTATGGATACAGTTTTAGATAGTGTATAGGAAGGATTCTTTTTTTTCTACTAAGAAATTAAAAAGTTTTAAACAGCACTTACTTGACTTGGTACAAATTGTTGGTCCCTCTGTGATCCAGATCATGGAGGAAGCCTGCAGTTATCATGGCCATTACCTCCAAGTCAGTGTAGTACCGCTTCAGCATTCCCGTCTGAGCACACAGAGACACACACAAAGTGGTTAAAACAAAGAAAATACACATTTTTCAGATATATTTTTCGGCTTAAGCCATCGATATGGAACATAAAGTACTTGCAGAAACTTGTATTGTAAATAGAGTAGAACATGATATTAAATAACAGCGCTACCGTTAAGAGCGTAAACATGGTCTGTCCCACGTTGAAGCCATGACGCCAGTTGTGGTAGGTGATTTTTCTGTAGCCTTTACTGAGAGAGTAGATGAACCGAACCAGCGCCTGAGTGGAGAGAGCTGATTAATTCATGAGCTTGGTGTTTTATAATACAGTATAATAATGTTGCATGCATGTCCAGATCACCTCTTGAGGGACCTGGAACTTCTTGACCACCCCGACCTCGTAGTACATCTGGACCGCGCACTTAACCAGTTCCATCTCTGTGCAGTTAAAATCCGAAAAGTGGAACTCGTAGATCTCAAACTTCTTAATAAGTGGAGGTAGTTCCTTTTTCTAAGAGGTGAATAAACATAACAAAAGCAGAGTCAGATAAAACATATGATAAAAACAGACAAATTATTTTAAGGAAGTATCAATTTGGCTCCTCTTCTAAAGATTAGGTGACATTTTTTGGACAAATTTCAGTGTTACCAGGATATCTAGGAGCTCCTCCTCTTCACAATCTCTGGGTTCACGGCCATAGACCTCTCTGGTGTTCTGGAAGAAATGAGAAAAACATTGCGGCTGTAAGTTTTAATTGACTAAATAGCAAAAGCAGAGAGATAGTCATACTGAAAAGAAAGTGTGTTACATGGATGCTGAACCATTTCTGTGTCCTTCTGACGGGCCAACTTTGAAATAAATTTTAAAAAGTACAGAGTACTGACCAGGACATCCTGGATCTCATCATCCCGACATTTGATATGGTAGAGCACCATGTCTTGAGCAATGTCTTTCCGATTCTCCAGCTTGTTCATCTTGTCGTAAGTGTCCGTGTTCAAAACAGACCAGCCCAGGAACTGGGTCAAAGCCTGAGGAAAAGGGATCGCGTATTTCAAAGACCAGTCCAAATTAAATTGTCTGCTAGACTTTTTCTTACGCCAAGATAAGCTGTATCACAGTTTCTGATTTTAAATAACTGCATCATTGAGTACTTCATCAATTGTGAGCGACAATATGATGCAGAACTATTCAATGTGTACAAAAATCTCCAAAAAAAGCCTTTAATTATGTGACAGAATTCAGCGGTAATTATACCTCCATGAGCTGCTCATCCTGATCGTCAAAAGGCTTTCCGTCTTTTCTGTTGTAAAAAGTGGCCACGCCAACGATCTCCTCTTTTTTGTTGACAATCGGCAGCGAGAGGACATTTTTAATGGTCCAACCACTGCTGTCGAGTGGCTCAGTCTGAAACAAGCAACCGCGTGTGATGCAATGTGAACAATTCTGAATTTCCTTTTGGAATGATTTGTTCTTCTCTTTTACCTTATAGCTGAGCTTAGCCCTCGAAGGTCTCTTACCTGAAACTTGAACATCTCGTCGGCAGCTGTATTCATAATGTTACAAATCTGAGGAGCAGAAATAAAACAGATTGATGGAGGTGGAAGATGTGCAAAAGTACATTCATTTGGTTTTTCTAAATGGACTCAACAGCTTGTAGTAATGTAATGAAAAGAAACTCACAAAACCGCTCTCAGCAACATACGTAGGCAGGCCACTACACAAGGCCCAATGGTCCGGAGTCGGATTGCTGTGTGACACACGAGCAACAAGTTAGCAGATATGACTAAGTTAAGGCTACTGACACTCTGCTGTCTGATGTGCTAATCGTATTTTTAACATGGTACTTAAATATACCAAGTTGGCTTCAAGCCCTGTTCCCCAAAATGTTGCTAGTTCTGTAGATGACTTCAAATGACTAAGGCTGATTTGTTGGTATTTTGTTGTCATATTAATCCATGACCACATTTTGAATCAATATTCAGACTAAAGCCAAAAGATTTACTTACGGTATTACTTTGATGTCTTCTTTTCCGTGCAGTATATAATCAATCACTTTGTAGAAAATTATCTCCTGGAGTAAAAAACAACACAAATTAGGTTTAAAACAGCTACAACTGGAAAAAGAACAAGGGGGACATCTCTACTGCCAAGCAGAGTGTTGATTATAATGCTAGATAAGTGAAATAAAGAGAATGTACCCTGCCATCTGGAGTGACAGGGCCGGAGTAAGGTGCCTGCTCTCCCATCAACACTGGCCAAATATCAAAGAACTCCTAGAGGGAAGACGGACACAAAAATGCAGTCAACACTTCCTGGTAACAAATGCTTGAACTCAAAAGTGGGATAATACAGGCAAAGACGGAGAAAGACACAGTACCTTCTCCTTCGTCATGTCTAGTAAACCGACAGAGTAGCGATCACAGTTGAGGTAGGCTCGGACTGTGTACAAGGCTTTGTGAAACTGTCGCTCGATGTCTGTCAGCTCTTCAAATACCTTGTTGGCCGACCACAGCAGCAGCTAGAGAAACATTGCGCGCGCACACACACACACACACACAGCAGTCAGCTCATGCAGTGTGGATGGATGCAGCCATTCTGTATTTGAGTAGAATGAAAAGCCAAACTCCTGACTTCTATTAAAAATATGTGCAGGTTAACATCCTTCACCTGTCCTTTGCGGGTCTCACAGCTGTGGAGGTAACTCAGGTGGTAGATCTTCAAGTTCAACGTGGCAATTTTCAGATACTTTAAAAAAAGCTAAACGGACAAACAAGAGAAAGGAAAGCATGATATGATACGGCGTCCGGACAAAACTTCTGATTGGATAACGTAAAGGAAATAATGTGCAAGTAAATAATTACCTTTTTACTTTTCCTCCTCCTTTGGTTTCTATGTTACTATGAGACAATTTTCATAGCTAAGAATCTAAAATTAAGTGCATTTTTCATATTTAATAAAAGGCCATGTCCCAGACATGTTTCAATATATTTAGTGTGTTAATTTAAAGGTAGGTAATTATGAAATTAAGGCAGATAGCACCCCTGGCAAATAAAACAACAAATAATATATTGTGCTGAACTTTATTTATTTTTGCTTATGATTTCATACGCTGTCTTAAAGTTACATGCTGTTAGTAAAGTCATTAAGCTGCTGTAGATCTAAGTCCATAACGCACTTGACCACCTAAAGCTTATTTCCATTTTGAAGCTTAGTTTGCTGCTAATTGGGATTAATGACCTAACGCAGTGGTTCTCAAACTGTGGGGCGCGCCCCTCTAGTGGGGCGCGGTGGTATTACAGGTGGGGCGCAGGGGGAAATGCAGATTTTATTTAATTTTTTATTTTTTAAAGTAATTAATAAATACATGGAGAAATGCCTGTACTTTTGTGTAAATGTTTACGTTACGCCGTTAACAGGTTACGCTTGCGCATGCGCGACGGCCATGATCCTTGGCGACTCACATGTGTGGCTTAGTGTTCAAAATGAAGAGACATTTGGCAGGCGGGAACGGAAAAGCAACCGCAAGCGATGCATCCGAGACGAACAGCAAGCAGCCAAGAAGAAAATATGATGACGCCTATCTTGCTCTGGGTTTCACAGTGATTGTCGTAGGAGATGAGGAGAGACCAGTCTGTGTTTTATGTCTGAAAACTCTAGCTGCGGATAGTATGAAACTTGTTTTGTTTAGTTTTTCACAGATTACACTTTATTGTTATCTTGAAAAGATGTTTAGTGCAAAACAGGTTAATTGCAGCCAATTGCAATAAGCTATTTTTTGCCAAATTGTAGTTCTTTTTTGCACAGATATAACTTTATGTGCATTGTTCTAACAGAGTGATTGCACATTTTATTGGTTTTTGTCTGATGGAGCAATCTGGTTTACTTAAAAGTGATTGCAAGTTTCTTTATTCTATTATTTGAAAAAGCACAGACGGAGGAGTCACAAAATGTTATTTCAATAAAAGTTCAACATGGACCATTTTGTTCCAATTATGTTGGGGCGGTGGGGCATGAACATGTTTCTTCCTCCAAAGTGGGGCGCGACAGAAAAAGTTTGAGAACCACTGACCTAACGTATACTGAACACACACTGATCCTACTCGTAAAGACCTTAGTGATCTACCAGTCAGCCCGGAGGGGATTCCCTACCCGCTGTAGAGATACACTGATGGCAGTTGTCTTTAAAAGTTATAATCACAATTTGAGATACTCAGCACAAATGAATTAAATTCTATTCAATATTGTGTCTCAAGGAAACTATGATGTGGCCTCTGAACATCCAACTGCTCTGCTCTGAGTTTAGCTGCGTGTGCTTGGTGTGTGGTTGCTTGCGTGGTTGGGACTCACATCCTCATCCTCGGCAGTGAAATGTGGTCCTGTGGTCTTGTTCAGAGCCATGATCACAGCCACCATGTCTTTGCCGTTGAGGATGGGCGTAGCCAGAATGTTCCGGGTCTTGTATTCTGTGAGGTCGTCGACGAATGAGCTGAAATGCTGGTTCTAGAAGACAGAAAACACATGTTTTGAGTAAATGTTAAGTATACTTGCAAGGCGAACATTAAAAAAAAATGCTTTGAAAGAGAAATTTGGTACAAAATTAGTTTAATAGCGCATAAATTATGCAGTAAATGTGCTATAAATTGATGTAAATTATGTCATTTTCATTTAGTATATTGTAGAGTAAAGAGCCATGAGTAGATTCATTAGAGGTCAATTATGTTCCTACTATATCATGAGAGAAATTGCACTTATTGCTATTAAATTAGTAATTTAATAGTCATTAAGTCATTTGGACCAAAACCGAAACCATTATTGTAAACCTAGTCCAAGTGACAAATCATTTGACAATAATCTCTTTGGAAAAGTACCTAAAATCCCTACACCGAACTGGAAGATGTTTTTTTTTAACAAAAGCAAAATGTCCTACAATCATGGGATCGACCAGCTGTTTCCCACTGCTTGATTATCAAGGTGATTTCATTATGAAACCACAGCACTGAATTGAAATGGACAAAATACATATTTAGTATGTAGTTTAGTCTGTATGGATGGAGGCAGTGTAAAGTGAGCTTGTTTAGATCTGTTTTAGATTCCTGCTGACCAAATGCCAGAGGCGTCTAATCCACAGCTAGAGCTGACGGGCTGATGGGATCTGGAAATAAATGGATTATGTCTGACAAGGGGATTTACACTCTCATAGAGACGTGTCACTAACTCTTCCTTTACTTGTCTGCACACATCATTAGTTAAATGTAATTAATAACAACATACAGATTCAGCCAGGACATATGTATTGATATGTATATGTTTGTATAATAATCATAATACACCAAAACATTGTGTAGTTTTTACTTCATAAACAGAGGAATGGATGCTAAAGCTACACAAACTATTGTTTTAAAGCTGGGCTGCACAGTACAGTGCTTTTTACACCAGTGCTTTATTGATAACCACCTCACAAATTATAGCTGCATTACAGAATATGATTTTATTTCTAGATGGCTTCTATTGTTTAGCTTATTTCTATAATGGGGAATGTCAGTTATCATTTGAAGGTTGCTCCATATCCGTCTCTTTTTATCCCATTATAATAGAGTCATGCCCCACATGAGATGAACAGTCAAGTCTTTTTCAAATTTGAACTATCAATGCTTGTCCATCTGCAACATGCTATTTTTTTAGGTTTGATCTATATCTGTTTCACTGGGATTACTTTTGCGGTTAGGAATATTGTCCAGCATATTCCTTCCGCAACATGCTAGTCATCCTGAGTTTTGATCGTCCTGTGTACGTCTTCTAGTGGCCCAAAATTGTCCCGTAGAACCAGATACATTTAAGGCAAATATACCACAGTGTGAAAGATATTACAAAGTATTGGTTCATCTTATGTTCACTAAGGAGTGGATTTAATCTCACATATGTTGATTACAAATTTGATAAGATTCCAGGCAATGGCCTTAATGCTGTGCTTTGGTTTTCATGCTGATATTTTCACATACAAACTGTGCCATGTATTTTAAACTTGTCTGCATGTCACACTTTCAGCAGGACCTCCTCTTAAAAGGCGGGTTGGCTGAGTCATATTTAATTCATGAGTTACTATGAGATTAAGATTTAATTGTTAAAAAGATAAACATTTAATTACTAGTTAAAACTATGTGTAGGATTTAAAAATGAAAGGCTGTGGCGCCATCTGGTGGTAGTGTCATGAACGACGTGACGAACAAACATCTGCACCCCATCCAGATAGAACTTCATCATTCTAATTAGTTTATGGTCATCACTCCCCACTAACCTCTGTGACATCTTTCACATTAACGGTCTTCTTGGTGAGGGCCACGTGGCCGACTATTCCCATATCCAGCGGATAGACGATCTCAGAGTCCGGTGGCACGACACAGTCATTCAGTTCTGCCTCCGTGTTGACATTGAAGAGTCTCGTGGCGAGCTCTCCGACGCCGTTCCGCTGACGGTACATGAACAAGCTGCAGCGGTCCGCGTGGATGAGCGCACTGATTCTCTTCAGGATCTTGAAGACCACCTTTTCCACGTTGATGTTCTCCTGCATGTCTTTGATCAGGTCATACATGATTTGGCTTTCTTCGAGCTTGAAACAGAGCAAGAAATTGACCAATTTTTAGAATTTGTTTTCAGGAGAGATGATTATGACCTTCCTTATAAGTGCAGACGTTTGCAGAGGTTATATTATATATGGACAGGTTTATGTGGGGTAACTCTGGCTGCTCAACTATGGCGATGTTTGGTCAATAGTTTCTACCTGCTTTTTTTTCTCTCTTAATAAACAAGAAGTGAAACAATGAAATGTACCTGAGTGAGGTCCTTGAACTGGCTGAAGTCGATCTGCTTGTCTGGGAGTCCTGACACCTTTGACATGGAGGCAGGGCTCATCTTCTTGTCAAAGTACTGTTTAGCAAATGCAGGGTTCTCCTTGAGGAACTTTTCCACGTCTTCCTTTTGCACACCCATGGTTCCTTCTTCCTCCTCTTCTCCCAAATGCTCCTGTCGTCTCCCTCTTCAGCTCAGTGACTGAGCTCCCGCTCGGTCCAACGCTTCCTCGAATTAGCTACTTCCAACTTCTCTGAATAGAAATAAAAGGGAAAAAAAGGATAAAGCAAAAGAAAACACAAAGCTACTGGTTTGTCCAGTTAATCCCCTAAAGAAAAACAAATCTTACCCAGGTGTTACACACAAAGGGGGAAAACAGAAGTGGACACATTCAAATGCAGGTACAAATTAATCCCCCCTGTTAGTCCGGATGAGCGGACTGAGTGAGGGAGAGCCCTGAGGAGAAGGCAGGGGGCTGAATCCAAACAATCCATCTGTCATCAGCAGACAGAGCTGAAGGTTAGCAGGGATCGGCCTCTGCTAAACTTGTCAGCTGATCATCTAGTAACAGATATGTGGGCCACATTTTACAGCGCCCAGTGTGCTTCAGTACATTCTGTACGTTTGTAGCGGCACAGACAGATGAAATGAACCTGCAGGAAAATATACTGCATGAAAAACACAGAGATTTAACACAAAAGCTATAAAATTAACATATCCGTCTGTCCATCCATCTGTTGATGAAGCGAATTCTGTAAAAGAGGATAAAAAACTCCATTGGGAGTTGGATACGTAAGTTGTAATAAACTCTAAGAAGGTCTTCTCTGAGCTCGAGAGAAGTAAAAAAAGGACTTACTTAAATATACATACAAATAACTGTAATTGAAGAGGATGTGTTGGTGGTTGTCTAAGGCAGGAAGTTACAAATCTCAATTCCAAAAAAGAATGAAGTCGTAGATATATATAAAAATCTAGAAAGATCATTTGCTGTAATTCATAAAGATCCACATTTTCTTGCACAGATATAAAGTGTCACTTTGATAATGTGTGAGAAGACCTACTCACACACTATCTAGTTTTGTGAATGGTAATATGTATGTAGTTTGTGTAAAATGCCGCTTGTATGTGCCAAAATCCTTGTCTATGGTACCTTGCGTACAATAATTTCCATGTGACAAATTTAAAAAAAAGTTGTAGTCAGGCTTCTTGCACTCTTAAAGAGAGAGAGGGATCCAAATGTAGTAACTCCTGTATTTCCGTTACATGTCTTATTTAATGGATGTTTGAAATACAGAAGTATGAGAAACACGTTCATGAGTATTTTGAGCTTATTCTACGTCTTTCATAATATTTTTCAGTTGATGAGTGGTCTACTGCAGTATACTACTTCTGTCTGTCTCTCACACACATGCAGGTCTGTCTCCCTGTACAAGCTCTTTAAGTCCTTATTAAACAACGCCTCCTCTGGCATAAGCCCTATTTAGTTAGGACACGAGCTGATTATCTCAGCACCCAAACTCTCCGTCTTTCTCCACGTGCGAGTCTACCTGCAGTGTCCTTTCCCCCCGGTTTCCACAGCCATGACTGTCGTTATTTAAGAGACTGATGGTCAGTGGCATCCTGATAGGGCCTAACGCCAGCTGGAAGATAGACATTAATTCAACATCAATGAGCGAATACTGTCAATAACACGCATAGATACGACGTGGAGAAAGAGAGGCATTTTGTGCTTCTGTAAGAAAGTTAATCCTTTCATTCAGAGCAGGGAGGACCTCTCTATAATAAGGTTTCGTAAACACCTTAAACAAAAGGTCAAATAGATAATCTGCTTCCACTATAATAGATTAGTAGCCTACCTGTTATGTTTCCTGTGTAAAACCCACTATCTATGCCGATCTATGTGAATGCTGCTCTGTGCAGGAAGATGTTTTCACTACTTCATTAGGGTTCAGAAATAAATCAGGTTTAGAAACTAAGAAAAAAAAAACCAAAAATGAGTTTTGCAATTGTTATTGTAGTGCCTCTTAACGGGGAGGCCGAAATATGTAACAGTACCTCGACTGACGTTATCTACTTTGGACCCTTTAGAGTAGCGGGTTGTGATCACCAGGGATCAGAGACATTTAGGGCTTTAGCCAGCAGTTCAGTTATCCATGATACAGAGCATCTTTGTCTAGGAACTATAGAGACATTGGGGGCTACGCTGTTTCGGGCCACTAAGATCAGAGGCTTTTTTTTTTTGGCCTTCTTGAAATTATGCAAAACAGGCTTTGGTAAAACGCTGTATATATATTAATTAACCATGTTACATAACTGAGACTGAACCGTTGCTTATATAGACGCGTCACATCTGTCCACTTAGAGGTGAAGGTTGAGATACGAGACTTGTTTACTGAACAGAATGTGTGGAGAAACAAGCTGTATCTCCTGTTTCTCAGCCAGTGAAGAGCATCTCTGATTGTTTCCACACGCTTTCATTACACCAACAACTTGGTTCATGCTGGCCAGTCAAACACGGTGCTCCAGCTGTGTGCAAAGGTAATTAAGCCGGTCATGCTGCGGTTGATTTAAGTCAGTTCCTGCACGGCCACACTTCTAAAACAAGAGGGAAATTCACGGGGCGTCGAGAAAGTGACGGGAGTGTAGGTTCAGTTCAAGCACATTGTTGTTTAGATAATTATTCTTCCTACTTGCATAACATTTGTTAATTTGTTTAGGTCTCCCTCAGTCAAGTCCAATTTTGGTGGCAAAGTGTTTGTCTTCTGTACTAAAGCAGGATGTTGGTGTTGGATATATGTTTTTACATCACAATATACCAAACAACATAGGACCTCAACCCCAAATACCAGGAAATGTCTCCATGTTTTGTAAATGGGGTGTACAGTACGAGCTTAAGGTTTTAGCCAGTGTGTGTCTGCACAGTCCCTGAACGTGACAGTACTTAAATAGATATAAATACAGTAGACATGATGGCCAGCAGAGGGTGTAATCGTTGTGTTAGCCTTGTCACGGGTCCGTCCAGGTTATCAGCCAAATGCAGACGTTGATAATGACCTGAGGCTTGTAGCGTGCTCTGTTGAATAAGCCACGTTTGGATCAAAAGAAGTACTCATTGTTGATCACATATTTCTTTACAACTACAAGAATGGAGGTATCCACAG
This sequence comes from Anarrhichthys ocellatus, assembly GCF_004355925.1. Taxonomy (NCBI): domain Eukaryota; kingdom Metazoa; phylum Chordata; class Actinopteri; order Perciformes; family Anarhichadidae; genus Anarrhichthys; species Anarrhichthys ocellatus. Next base: position 1,378,411 of record NW_022280046.1, read on the forward strand.
AGTCTATTGAGTCGATTCCAGACCATACAAGTAGGATTAAAGTACTGAGCAGCAGTCAGAGGAAAAAATAGATTGTCTGCCTTGATTGGCTTGTTTAGTCGCTGAGGAGACTGTTTACTAACAGTGTGGGGCGATTCTGCAGTTATATAACTATTCTTTAATTTTGTGTATAAAAGCGACAGATTGAATAAGTTTAATTAAGAAGAGAATACTAGAAGAGCAACGCTACACACGAAGAAGACTTTGATTGTTATTTCCGATAAACAGTGTTATGCCAGCAGTAATCTCATGTGACCGGGGTTAATCCAGAAAATGAGAGTTCAATAGTTCACAGCAGAGTGTGAGAGAGTGTGTGTGTGTGTGTGTGTGTGTGTGTGTGTGTGTGTGTGCGTGTGTGTGCGTGTGTGTGTGGTAAGTGCAAAACTGCATGCATGCAAAAATAATAGTCATATTAATTTCCACTTCTCCTTTTGTCACGAAATTTAATATCTGTGTTGCCAGTGTGATCTTTTCTGTGGTGAAAGACTTCTCAAACATTGTGAGTGTTGGTGTTATTAAGCGGATCATCCCATTATTTGGAAAGTTTGGACAGGCTTACAGGCTATTTCTTCCAGGATTACGCACTGATTACTCAACCACAAGAAGAGAAAATAACCAGGTAGTCCAATTGTGTCTCTCAAGTGGTGTGAGATAATGTATTAATTCTAATATCTATAATTTTTTGATTTTGAAATTCAAAGTTTAAACCTTGGCACGGTTTTAACCAGTCATGTAGGTGTTTTGTTTATTGTACTCACCTCTGAAGTATTTATTCATTGTGGCACTTTGAGTAGTCCTGTTGTGGTTTGGATGCGTGCATGTAGTGAACTTATAACTCTGAGTAAGATAGCATCTTTGAAATATATGAAAACACATTAAACGTTAAGCTGTAGTGAAATTAACTTAAATTCTAGTGCAATATTTACATTCTCCTGTGATTCAGCCTGACGTTGAACAGTGCTCGTCCACACATTACTCCCCAGTCCTTGTATTGGTGAACTCGCCAACGTATCCAACGAGTTATGTAATTAATACCTCAGTAATTCTATGTATGGTTTAAACTCATCAAAGGTGAGTGGAAAAATAGATTTGTCTGAATTTAAAGCTCCTTAAGAGGAAAATGTTCAGGACAAAGTGGAACGTCATTATTAACTGAATAGCCAAGACATTGTCTAAGCTTGTTTTCTTGTTGATCTGACGCAGACCTGGAAGTTTTTCAAGTTTGGTTTCACAAGCAGATTTGTGCCTTATGTACCAGTGTGGCACTTTACTGAAAACATCTAACCCCGGAGTGGCTTTAATCAGAAACTCCCTCTTGGAAAGTTTTTTCATAACAGACATTGACTTCAACTTTTTTGTTTTGTCTGCAAAAATGACATCAGAGACCTAAACTCAAATTGTTCTGTTGCTACTCAGTAGGCATTTGAGACAGAACATTTTCATTTTGTGTTGCAGCAATTTATTTCAACTTTTGACACTTAAAGGTTTAGCTATGGTTGAGAAAATCCACACTCCAAATCCAAACACTTAATTTAATATCTGTGCTGTGCCATGTGCTTATTCAAATTCTGTTTATGTGTACGTGCTCCTGCACCTGCTCAGATATGTGCCTGTTTTTATTTTGTTTCAGTTACATAAAGGTCTGTTTGTTTTATATAGAAGCCAGATTACGGTAAGTATTTCAGCCCGACAGGATTACCTCTAGATTTAAGCACCTTATTTAGTACCAAGCAATGAAAATCAGCCATAAGCTTGTCTGCGGAGTGTGTATATAAAGGTTGTCTCACACACACAAGACCCACAACACTCAATCTGGTGGATAACCACGAACAGTCGATTTTTAATTGGTGTTGCTTCTTTGACTCAAACAGGTAAGACACTGCCGTTTTACTCATTTTACCTTCTACTTCTAATTGTATTTGCAGTGATCAGCAAACGCTATGACTGTGTTGTCTGAAAGTGTACTGTGCACTTGATGTAAACTTTCTGTTCTGTCAGCTGTGACTGTTGACGTTAGAGACTTGTTAATCACTAGACTGTGTAATGTGGTGTTAACATTTTTTGTCAGAATACATTTTTTTTCCGGCATGTCACATAATATTACTATTTTCTTCATATCATATCAAATGGGAAAATATATTGTTGGTGCATTATTGTAAGTACAGATCGGTTTTGTGTCATTAATGAGTCTGTCTCTGGTCCTAACACACTAATGTGCATCTCATTTTAGAATGGGATCCTCTAAACTGGCTCTGCTGCTGGTCTTGCTGTCCTGCGTAGAGCACTGCCTGTCTGCCTCCTGTGTCGTTGACAGCTTCACAGTCAAAGGGGACTTTGACCCCAAGAGGGTGAGTGAATTGAAGCACATCGACAGCATGCATGTTGAAAAAGAAGTAAGTAAAATCCTTTCTGACCGCCGTCCTCCTTCTTTTTCATCGCAGTATGCAGGAAAGTGGTACGCACTGCAGAAGAAAGATCCAGAGGGCCTGTTCCTGCAGGACAACATCTCCGCTGAGTACACCATTGATGATGACGGCTCCATGACCGCCTCCTCCAAGGGACGCGTCACTCTGTTTGGGTGAGTCAGAGGGCTAGCGAGTGATTTTATTTCACTCACTATCTGCAGATAAGATAACATAATTCAAATGAAAAACCATCTTACCTCACGTCTCTTTAAACCCCTTATGATCAGGACAAATGGCCAGTTTGGTCACAAAGACCATCTTGATTCAGTTTTCAGGGTCAGCAGGTGTGATTTTGTAAAAGCACAAACAAAGTTAAAGAAATTCAGCTGATTTAAGCAATTATGCCACTGCATACTGAAAGAAATCCAGGCTTTGTTTTGAGAAATGTAAAGTATACTGTACTGCAGTATATGCATATGCCGATGATACAGTATGTTGTCATTAGAATTTCTGAGGTTTACGCCGCTGAAATGTCCTGTAATTGAAAGAAAATGACAACGATATTAGCCAAAGAGTGTTGATTTGTTGTGGGCGTACATTGTTCACTTTGACACTGACGTGTGTGTGCTTGCAGCTTCTGGGTTGTGTGTGCTGACATGGCCGCCCAGTACTCTGTCCCCGACCCTGCCAGCCCCGGCAAGATGTTCATGAACTACCAGGGACTGGCCAGCTACCTGTCCAGCGGAGGTCAGCTGTGCACACATACCCACCCTCACACCCCTCTCATATCTCCTCACTCCTCTTCCCACTCGCTGACCTCTTCCTTCCTTTCTAACCAGGCGACAACTACTGGGTGATCGACACCGACTACGACAACTACGCCATCACCTACGCCTGCCGCACCCTGAAGGAAGACGGCAGCTGCGAGGACGGCTATGCCATTATCTTTTCCAGGAACCCCCGCGGCCTGCCCCCCGCCATCCAGCGCATCGTCCGTCAGAAGCAGGAGGACATCTGTCTGGCCGGAGAGTTTCAGCCTGTGCTGCAGTCTGGAGCCTGCTAAAGAGAAAGAGAGAGCAGAGCAGGAGAGCGTGAAGCCAGCTAGTTACAGTCAAGAAGGCTTGAAAGCAAGAAGAGGGAGATTGAAAGAGTGTGTATGTGTAAGAAGGCCTGTATGTGAGAGTGATAATGTGACTGGACAGATACAGAAAATTAAAAAAAAAAAGACTGAGAGGAGGAAAAACACGAGAATATAATTAGGCAAAGACAGTGGAAAAAGATCTGTTTTTTTCCTCCTCTGTCACTCTGTGTTCGTCCATTGTTTGTAAGGAAAATGTTACTGCTGCTTTGAAAGACGAAATAAAAGATATTTTTCTAAACAATATCACTGGAATTTTGTCCTTTTTGTAAAAAAGTTCACTTTCAAAACATATATATGTGACTGCATATAAATCCCTTAGTGGTAAAGTATGAAACCTTGTTGTTTAATAAAGCATAGAAACAGAGAAATGTTTGTCAGCAGTTAAGGCTTGAAAATATGCTGCACTTGTAAGTGGCTGTGATCCCTCCTGAGCTCAAGAGAATGCAGCCAGACCCAACACAATACACACTGATTAGTAATAAGCTTACTGGTGGTCTGATGTTCAGAGACCTTAGTCCTCTTACATACTAACTCACCTGTTTGGCTACTTAGCATGTCCCAGGGGTCAACGATCATATCAGGAGCTACATAACTAAAGAGGTAAAATGAAAATTAAGGGAGAAGCAAGATGGTCGACAGTGAAAGACTGAGAGTGAGAGAGGCAGAAAGGCAGACGGGGAATGTTTGTGTCTGTAGCTGGTGTGTAATCCTGTTGATGTTATGCAACAAGTTGGATAGCAATGTGCTGAAGCCAATAATGGGCGAGCATTACTGTAAACCAATATAATACACCTCATGCCCCGGCTGACTTTGTGCAACACAGTGTAACCCGCTCGGACACAACTCAAAAGCCAACGATGACATAATGACAAAATGTTTCCTACACAACAGTGATTTGTAGTAATATTTCATTGGACATGTATCATTGAACTTTGTTGTGACTAAAATCTTATTTCATAAATTTCTTTCCAAAAAGGAACTGGAAACTCCTTTTGAAACTCCTTTTGCAAAAAGTGTAATACTTCACTTTTTGCAGAATTTATTACCTTATTTTTGAGATGTAAAATCACACCGAGGATTAAAAGGCTGTCAGCCCCGTATAGAGGACATTATAGAACGATGTGGACATTTTTCAACCACACTTTGTATTCCATATATAACACAGAAGCATGCTAGATTGATTGATTTGTACATCTGTCATCGTTCTTTATCAAACAGTACACCATGAAAAGGATCATGACCCCTCTTGTGCAGCAACATCAAAGATGTTCTCAGATGTTTTCTTCTTCTCCCTGTTTAAACGTCTCAGCAGGTTACCGTCAAATTTCTTCTTCAATGTATCTAAAAATGTAAAATAATTCACTGAGTTTGCTCAGTTATATTTGTAGAGGCATCCCAGTAGTAAAATGGGAATGCATGACAGGGGAGCGTGAATAATGAGTGAGTGTTGACACTGGTTGGCGGGACAGGATGAAAAAGCTGCCGTAGAGTCAGTCTGCCTGTAAACTAGCTTAGCTCTGATAGGATCAACTGTTTGACCTTCCTGGAAATGAGACCATTTAATACGCAATGTTTTATACCCAAACAATAAAAGAAACTAACACTAGACATCGCTTTAGATGGAAAACAAGACCAAAAAAAGGATGTGGTCTCCCCTGTACTGCAGACTAAGACTTACTGTTAAAGCCCAGACTGTTGTCACGTAAAATAGGCTACAAGCTTGAGGTAAGAATATAAGCGGATTTATCTGCTTGAGTCTAGCGAGGCTCGAACCCAGATACCCAACGTTTGGAGGATGACAGAGTTCAGGGTCCTTCAATGTTCTTCTCTGCAGCAAAGTTTGGATAAAATGACAGACACAAATCTACTGTTTTTCAGTATCTTTTGTATATCAAGTGAGTGACTTTCCTCTCCTACTGTTAACGTTTTCACTGTCCATGCAGACTGTATCATGTTGCTGCGTTCAACTAGAAACAAAGGACTTTACTGTTTAAACACTCTATCTTATATAAAACTGTACATTGTGAATGTTTGCAAATGAATGCTGCCTTTACTGAATTGAATTGTGCATTAATTGCTACTATTAGATCTGGCCACGAGAGGGCAGTCGAGCTACATTGAACACTGAACAATGAGCTGGAAGACCCATTATAACTACTTTGGAGCACTGAAAGATAATTGGTGCGATTATGTTTGTGATTGTGGGCTCAGGGTGGGGATGAGATTTGATCTGACTGAGGGGATTTTTGTAACACCTTTAAAATGTCGGCCTGTTCTTGTTTACATAACCAGTAATGGAACAACACCAGAAAGCAGAAATGAATATATGACTTCAGTTTGATTGAAAACTCAGTGTTGTGTTGGGATCTTACACTGTAAATGCAGCACCTGAACTTGGGAGATGAGCTTGTTTTTGAAACACCACCAGACCGCTTAATCCAATGATCTGTCTGTCTCCTACTCACCATGTCGTCATTATCTCTCTGTGGAGAAGAACAGAGGAGAGACAGAAGGCCTGTGTACTCTACCTGCCGCCATTTAAAAGATACAACAAAAAACATGAACAAGCTTCTCCTTGTGGATCGGGCTCCATGAATCCGCTTTACAGGGAAAGCACTGCGAAACAAAACACAACATAACAGCAGCATATCAATAGAGAAATCGGATAAAACAGACTTTCAAAGAAATCTGTTCATCAAGAACAACTTCTGCAGAATAAATGTTGTATTGTAGCCAGCAATATTTCTTACTGCTGCCTCAATATGTACCAAGGTCTCTCAATCTATATATGTGATTATGTGCAAATGACCTTGTATTCAGTCCCAGTCTGCACAATTTATGTTTTATTACAAACAAGAAAAGGTCATTAGATGCTGAGTGAGTGAGATCATTCAATCTGTTCCCAGTGCAGTTTACCTTGTTTCAGGAACGAGTGTCTGTATCTTGTACTGTGATAAACAACGTAATTTAAAAGATCCTAAAAGCTGTTTGTCCTGCAGAACAGATGGCAAAGGTTCACTGTCGATGGCAGGCTTTTTGGCATTCATTACAAAAAGGCTTTCCACTTAAGGGAAATTGTTCCTTTAAATTGGCTACAAAGGGGACTCATTTTCTGAAATTGACGCCTTTACATTACATATCAGGCGTCATTTGGCTAGAAGGGCAGCTGTGCAAGGCATTAACATAATAAATGCTGCTGATACATGTTAAATTACTGTTGTTATGATCACAGGACAGCAGAGAGACATTTCTCAGTTTGTACCTGTCTCACTGTTTCTGCTCCTTCCGACTCATCGGACTTGCTGTCTGTCTTTTTATGCCTCTTTGAGTTGCCGAACAGGAATCTGGGGGCTTTGGCAAAACTGCTCTGGAAACAACATGCTATGCTTTTGTCACAATGTCTGTGGAGCTCATGGCGATAACCTGAGGCTGGAGTCAATGTGTGTTTCAAGGATCACATTTCCCTAAATCCAGACCAAGACACCATTTTCTATGTAGGATCTTTCAAAAAACAACTCTACATTTAATTCATTCTAAAACACCAGTTCCACGCTGTGTTGTAGAGCTATAAAACCAATGCTCATGAGGGTATTTAGGAGCATGGTGACCTCGGTGACCCGTCTACAAAGATCATGACCCTAAATAATAGGGTTGATGGAAGACACGGTTGGGTTGTTATGTCATGACAAAGTGTGTGTGCAGGTAGGAGGTGCTCATTGGGCGATTGTCGGATGTGTCAGAGTCTGTCAAGTGGAGCAGAGTAAAAGCCAAACATGAAGACTACAACAATATTAGTCATTCTGGATCATTTGGCTCAGTTGAATGACACAACACACACATTGCCTGCCAGATGTTTACAACTCTGTCTCATCATTGTAATTTCCCCAGTATTCACCTAATTATTACAAGAGTTTGTCTTCAATGAAAGATTGCACGTTAGGCTACCAACAACACTAATTACAAAGCAAATGTGTCTCTCCTTTTTTATCGTCTGGCAATCTTCAACATCTATGGGCCCATTGAGCATGCACACCAGCGTTTCCCTCAACCTATGAGGTGTCAGGGACTCACTCCCAACTCATATGGCACAATCCACCGTTTCCCAGCAGAGAGCCATGGCCTCAGACCTCCCTCTCATCCCGACCGCTCTACAATCAGCTGCCAACCGCCACACTGCATGCTGAAGGTCGCTGTCTGAACTACATCATCTGCAAAGAGCAGGCAAAGTTTTTACAATCTTCTACTGTCCAATGTTGGATGTTTTCTTTTTTCTAACCATTCTCTGTAAACCCAATGGTCTTGAGTGAAAATCCCAGTAGACCAGCAGTTTCAGAAATACTCAAACCAGCCCATCTAGCAGCAACAACTATGCCACGTTCAGACTTACTAACATCCCCATTTTCCCCCATTCTGATGCTGGGTTTGAACTTCTGCATATCATCTCGAACATGTTTTTACTCATTCTATGACCATTTTGAACAAAGTTGAGTAATTGTAAATGCATATATCAATACGAGACACCTTGACGATGACGTATACCAAGAATCTTTGTCCTAACTTTATGTTGACGCACATTAATAACATTTTTTTTACGAGCTTTGATGCAGCCATCCTTTCGTCATGGTGCAGTCAGAAAATGAGGAGCCCTGGTCATGTGACCATTTACACTAAACATGTGACACTGCACATATTTCATTTAGACCACATACATTTTAGTAACATTTTTAGTGCCTTATAACTGAAAACGCTTTGTACGGTCACTTGTGACCAGTGGGATTAAATGGGTTACTGTAGCGTGTGTATAAATGATCTTCTAAGTGTGACTTCGTATTCATTGTGTATGTTTTTACGGGTTATGGGCAAAGTTTAACATGATTTTTGTCTTTTTAAAAAGCTAAAGTTAATATGATTACATTTTTTAAGGATCTGGATAATGATGTTCCTATGATGTATAGCCACACTGTGTTGGTCAGTCCACCACTTTGGTCCAGAATGAAATATCTAAACACCTATTGATGAATTGGCATGACATGTTGTACAGACATTCATGGTCCCCACAGGGTCAATCATACGGCCTTTGGTGGTCCCCTGACCCCCTCTAACCCCATCGTCAGTTCAAAATGTGTCGTCCTACTTTGTGATTAGTCCTAATTGGTATATATTAGCAAGCTAACACAAAACTAAGATGGTGAACATGAGATTTTTTTATGCAACTTCACCAACAACAAAAAAGAGTCCACTGAAGACGCTGCATATTGTCATTTGATTTCAGCATAAAAGCAATGTTTGTTCTAAGAAAGAATAGAGGGGTACACATGACACGGATTAAAGAAACTTTATTTAGTCAGAGTACAAACACAAAAACAGCAAAGACAATATTCTTGCAAAATGAGTAAAGGTATGCATTACAGCAAAAAAAGTAAACTTTTCCACACTAAGTAATAAATATCTTGGTTAAGTACACAGCATTTTATTAGTAAGACAGTACAAAGATGGTTAGTCAGTTGCTCCCACACAAAAAACACATCTCTATTCTAAATTAATATAAGCATGCATAGCTACAGCAGTGCTGGACATATACTGTATGTTTGTTGCATTTACTCCAGACACAAACAATTGATCAAAGCATCACTGATAAGTCAAATGTGGGAAAGAACTTTTTCTGAAAACACAAAACATTCATAGTTAAGCAATTCCCCCCCAAAATATCCTCCATTCAAAACAATATTTTCTCAGTTGCAAGGATAAATGATGTTCCGCAGCCCAGCTCTGTGCCACTTTCGGCCACTTTTTGTTCCCTCTTTTTATTTCTTGGTCTCCTCGATCTGCTCCACCTCGCTGGATTCGTCCACCACTTTGCCGTTGATCATCGTCTGAGTCACCACCTTCACAATCTTCCTGGTGCGAACATCAGGCTCCTCTGCACAGACACAGATGACATGAGATGAGATGAGATGAGATGGAAGAAAACAGGATGATTTGGAATGAGATTCGATAAAATGAGTTGAAAGGACTAATATAAATGGGGCCGCATGAGATTTACACTGGTGAGAAAGTAAGCTGCGATGAAAAGAGATGATGAATTGTAAGAGGAGACAACGGATCGATGATACGAGATTGAATGAAAAGAGAAGAAATTATGAGATAATGCGGTGTGAGGAGAATGTGATTTGCAGAGATGAGATGCAATGAGGTGGTATGAGAGAGGAGGAGACAAAACATTAGAGGCAGTGAAATAAATCATTTTAATCTCACATTCCTCTGTAATGTGTGTTGAATCATGTGTCTGAGTATCACCTGCTCAGTCACTGCACTACCACAGTTTTAATTCTCCTGATGCATTTGGTTTGTTGTACACTGACCATGAACTAAATAAGACGCTATGTCTCTGCAGCTTCAAGTGAAGAACTATGTGCACGAAAAAACAGCTTAAACTATTAAACTCCCAATTATCCCAATGTCGTACCTTACAACATTGGGATAAATGCTTTCACACCCACCTTTGTTGCTATAGGAGCTGAGCTGTTGGTGGTGTTTGCATTGTGTTGAGGTGCATAAAACAACCATTAGTCCATGGGCCAATTGGGTGTGTGAATGAATATGTGTCTGTCAGCCTCACTTAAACACTGTCAAATTACAACATAAACATATGGGAACAGTTTGCTGTACTTATCTCCTTCGTCATTACAGCTTTAGTCACTCTTTGCCTCCCTGTTTCATTCAGGGCGTGATAAGAATCAATGAATGAGCAGTGCTTCATTCTTTGCTGTGCTTATGTGTTATATAATACTGTGCTTGAAAGTCTTTCTGGTGCTGTGACATACCAGCAGTGACTTTGCTCTCTTTTTCTCAGTTAAATATTAAAAGCCAGGTGCTCACTTTTTGGTGGAGGAGGAACTTCCTTGACTCTGAGGGGCAGAAAGGAAACATGTTAGAATTAGTATCTTTAAACACATTTAAAAGAATAGTTCAAGAAATACGCTTTTCCGCTTTCTTGCTGAGAGTTAGATGAGAAGATCGATACCACTCTCATGTTTGGTATGAGGCTGGTGCCAGCAGCTAGTTAGCTTAGCATAAAGACTGGGGAAAAAAGAGGGAAACAGCTAGCCTGGCTAAAAGTAAAATGTAACAAAATCCACCTACCAGGACCTGTAAAGCGAAACTGATTAACATGGTATAGTAGAAGACAAGTTGTGGTTTTACAGGGGTTTTGTTACCTTTGGAATGAGCCAACCTATGCTAAGCTAACACGTTTTGACCTATAGCGGACTGATATGAGAGTGGTGTTGATTTTTCAATCTAAGTTCAGCTCTCATCCAGTCATGGGACTATAAAACTTACGCCTCCTCTCCCTCCAGCAGGCGCCTGTAGGTGGCGATCTCCATCTCCAGGTTCTGCTTGATGCGGAGGAGCTGCTCGTAGTCGGTCTTGGTGCGCTGCATGTCCAGCCTGAGCTGCGAGAGGTCGTCCTCCAGCTGGTTCAGGGTGGCCTGCAGCCGCTCCATCTCAGAAGAGTATTTCTGGCCAGTCTCACCCAGGTTACCTTCCAACGCCGACATCTGAGGAGAGAAAGGGGAAATAGTGAGAGAGCTGAACTGCCTTCTCCTACCTGACTCCATTGCGAGTTTTTAATGGTCCCATTTCCTCTGAAGGCGTTTGCCAGTAGAAACGAAACCTCAGTGTCTCCTGATTCTAAAATCAACAAATACCTGTGGGCTGGCAAGGCCTTGGCATCCAAAACAAAATCGCTGCTCAGACATGATTACATGATTACCCATCTCACCACCGAAACTCACCCCTATAGAATTTAGCAACTGTACCCGCCATGTCTCGCATGACTTATTAGCGTGGGAGAACATGTTTACTGTCGACACAGGATTAGAAGAGCCAAAAGCCAAATGATTTTTCTCAGACGTTGACGTCAAGTTAAAATAAACCTGTGTATGGAGACTGAATCTGAACTTCAGTAGGGATTTCCTGTGTTGTATCTGTCAAATCCCTTCTAATCCCGGTCTATCTGTAACACAATGCCATAATTCATCTTGGCGTTGTGAAAAAGAAACACTCATAGTCATACTTGAAATTCATGGTTGCGGTGTTTGCACTGCTTTATGCTCATTAAGTTTTGTTTGTACTGCTTTATGCTCATTAAGTTTTGTTTGCACAGCTGAAAGTGTAGAAACATCACTTGCACGATTATTTTTAAACCAAAATCACAACTATGTCAGGCTTCTGCTGTCAGAGAGGAGGAACAAGCACATTGCTGTGCTGCAATGTGCACATTGTTGAATTTCCTATTCTAAACAGCAATCTTCAATTCTCGTAATCAATCCATTCTCATGGACCAAAAGGTGTGAACATGCGTTTTCTTTATATGTTGACATGGAGACACCTCCTTTACTAAAAGGTCTCTTTCGCCACAGTCAATGCTTGTAGAATGAAATCCTCTTATGTCTCGTGTGTGCGTCCGTGGGATAATTTGCCCCTCGCTTCTCATCTGTAGCAGCTCACCTGTTTGTGCAGACTCTCCAGCTCCACCTCCAGGTTCTGCAGGAAACGCTGCCTCTCGACCAGCTCGCTCTGAGCTCCTCTCAGAGCCTCGTTGCTCTCCTTCACGTCATTCTGCACCATCTCCAGCTGGACAGGACACACAAACGTCACAGGAATGTACACTCTAATGAAAATGCATGTATTAAGAGAATTCTCTTGTCACAAGAAATAAATGAAAGTTGCTCCCCTCACCTTCTTGAGGTACCACTGATCTGTTTGGTCTTTGTTCTTCTTGACAATCCCCTCATACTGGGAACGCAGGTCGGACAGAATGGTGCCCAGCTCCGGCCCGGTGGCCGAGTCCACCTCCACATTCACCTCATCTTTGGCAATACGAGACCTCATCTGCTCCAGTTCCTGCAGGGGGAAACATAGTGACTTCTTAATTATCTTTTGTCACAGTGTGCATATGTTTGTTTTTTTTAATTTAAAAGAACCTGATGGTTGTCATCTCTAAATAAACTTAAAATTGTACAATGTGTGAATATACAGACGACATATGAAACCAGGAAGGGTTCACTAAGGATGTGAGGACATCTTCATAATTTAGATGTTCTCCATTAATAATCAATTGGGCAGAGCTCACCTTACCTCTGGCTTTTCAGCTCACACACACACACACACACACACTGAACTCTATTAATGAGTATTCACTGGATCTCTTTCACTCTCGTTTCTTTGTGTGTGACAAACACACACGCACATTGTGTATTTTATTCTATGCACAGTATTTGTATCCTTGCTTGGTAGGTGGGGGGAGAGTCTATACTTTCAACATAAATGACTGACAGAGTGCATAGATGAGAGCAGACTAAGAGGCATCAACAGTTCACTTTCCTCACACTGGACAGGGTCAAGACCTTCACATGTGGTCAAATAAGACAAACATCAACTGTAAAATAAGTAGGTGTTTTGCATGCAGGATACATGTGCTTAATGTATTCCAGGATCAACAAAAGCCGAAATAATCCAGTCTCAGTTAGTGAAATTCATTCTCGATATCTGCAGCTGGTCATGAATTGGATCGGTGCTGTTTTGTTTACATTGTGTTTCAGTAAGTAGGAGATCCATCCTTCTGTTGGTGAGAGGAGGTAAATTTATCTTCTTATTCACCCCCAGAGGACAGGAGTCCGGTCGCCTCAGATCAGCTGATTGGGCCGAAAGAGCAGTTTAGAAAACCAGATCTACCTGTGTCTTTTGTCCAGAGTAACCAGAGAACCACCTCCCTGTTTCTTCCCCCCTCCCTACACTTTTTTCCCCCTGTCCTCTTAGGCTCTAAATAAGACCTCATGAGTCCACCAAACTGGGTCAGACCGATATCAAACAACTTGTTGTTTGTGAGGGCAGGTTGCAGAATAATGAAAACGAGATAAGGCCAATGTCGAGTAATGGAGAAGTAAATGTGATAAACAGCGTGTTAAAAGACATGCACACCATGTGGGTGAAGAAGAGTACAGACAAAAAACAAGTATACAGACAGAGTTAGATCAGACTCACCTCCTCATGGTTTTTCTTGAGGAAGTAAAGTTCTTCTTTCAGGCTGTCCAGATCTCCTCTCAGGGAGGCGATGATCTGCTCGTGGTCGGTCTTGGCCTTTTTCAGAGCAACACAGTCTCGCTCCACAGACTGACACATCACCAGCTCTGTCTCCCACCTAGTCAAGTCCAGATGAATAGAGAGAAAGGCAGAAAACAGAATACTTAATGTTTATTAACCTTCTTTACAATTGCTTACAAAATGCCTCATAAAGTTACATGTAACCTTTAAAGCTTTGATATGTCTGCAGATGAACAAACATTTATATATAAAAGAAGATGAGTGTTTTTCATTGATCTAGTTCTGTCCATCTCATGACATCTCTTTGCATAACTTTCATTAAACAAAATACTCAAGAGTCTCTGCATGCATGACTTGCATGACTTTATAGGGTAAAAGGGACAGGACAAAGGAGGAAATGAATGGTTAAAGTGATATGATAGTTTAATCATTAACCACTCACTTGATTCTGAAGTCATCAGCAGCCAGTTTAGCATTGTCAATCTCTAACATGAGACGAGCATTTTCCAAGGTCCTCTTCCTCACCTGCCAAATACCAAAGTAGAGAAACAATAGACTTTAAAATAACTAAAGTCAGTCTTCACACAGAAGTCATCTGCTTTTAATGCTTCATGTATTACACTCACATGTTTAAAGGTATACTGGCAGTAAAAGTGGGGTACCAATGTTACAAAAGACACATGAAAGTTTGAATCATTAAACCTAAAATAAGGTGATGCATTACGTTTTCATTAAACGGTAACTTTTTTCCATTTGGTCGAAATAGGCAAAAATAATGATTAACTTTGTTCAGGCTTGGTTTGGTACAAGTTAACTCAAAGATCAAGCGCAGGTCAAATTCTGCGGACATGTGCTCCTGCACATGTCCACATTTGCATTGATGTTTTGGCTATGTAAAATAACAAATGTCATCATCGTGGACCTTGAGAACTTGTGCCGGTCTCTATGCTGCATGTCTGGTGTGGTTGCACGTCCCTTCATGCCTACCTCTTGCTCAACAGCATGAGCTTGGGCCATCAGGGAATCAAGATCATGACCTTTGGGAATGCGGTCGAGCATCACCTGCTTGATCTTCATCTCCAGGTCTGCGTTGGAGCGCTCCAGTGAACGCACCTGGAGGAAGAGGAAGAGAAAGAAACAGTTCAATGGTCTTAGTGTTCAATGATCAACCGCTTAACAGTGCTGGTTTAATGCGTCAGACCTTATCCAGGTAGTTGGCCAGACGGTTGTTCAGGCTCTGCATCGCTTCCTTATCGTTGATGTTGTTGCCGTGAAGGCCATTAAGTTGCAGGCTTGTTGGCCCGTTGAGATCCTGGCCGGTAGAGGCCGAGCGACTCAGAGGGCTGGCTGCGGTGAAAGACACGGAAGCGCGGGAGCGAGTGCGGCCGGTGTCCATCAGAGAGCGGCTGGAAAAGGAGGGCTGACGGTTCACAGAGAAGCTCCTCACTGACATGCTGGAGGCCATGATGGGGGGGGCTGTGTGGCAAGAGGAAAGCGACGATGAACAACTCATGGAAATGTTGGTGAACTTGTAAAGACAAAGTGGAGGCAATACATGAAGAGAGAAACAGAACAAGAGCAAGATCACTTGTGTTACATCCATCACAGCTGCTAAGGGTTCACCTCTCTGAATAGACACTGGATGGATGTTCAAATGACACATGTCATAAGGAAAATACTTCAAATAGCAGATTTATTGCAGTCATTTAAGTTACATGAGATCTGGCTGTGGAAAAGCTCTTTTGTGGCCCTTAAGTAAATGTGTTTTATTCCAGCATTTGGCAGCTAAACGCAAAGTAGGGTCTTATATTCAAGACCACTAAAAATGATGAAAGGAGTCTTTCAATGAATGCACATGTGACCGGCTAGTGGCTTTTCAATTGAACCACCTGCATGGAAGACATTGACTGACTACGGTCACCGCCTCTTCAGTCTGTCCATCTCGGCTCCGTTCAAATACAGCTTCAACTCAAGCCAGTGTAAAATCTAAATGGAAATGAGCACAGCTCAACCCGGGGTCGAGGGAGAGCCTCTCACCGGGACCAAGAACGCTCTCATACAGTCTATTACCATGAAAATAAGGTGCATTTTATATTCAAGAAGGCACTAATGGAGGATTCACAAAAACAGAAAAAAAACTGAGGAGATAAAAAGTGGCTCCAAAAAATAGAGCTAAAGGTTAAGACTACTGGTGATGTGGTTACATGTTATAACATATTATGAAAGTGATGTCTCTGTTTAGATCCAGTGCACAAAAAAAAATAAATTCTCAATGTTACTTTGAATAAATACCTCATATTTTCTCTCCAACCTCATTTGATGGCATGTTTAACAGGTGTTCACATTACTTCCTGGAACTTTAAGTGTGACTAGTTGCTGCATGGATGTCAAACATGGACAGTGTATCTTTGTCTGTGTGTGTGTGTGTGTGTGTGTGTGTGTGTGTGTGTGTGTGTGTGTTTGTGCAGATTAGCGGTCAAGGGAACCTCTCTGTCTCTCTGTCACTTGATCCTTGCAACACCGTTCCCACAAAACTACAAAGGACCAGGCAGGAGACAGACGGTCCTTGTTCGGATGAAAGATAGAGCTGGCATGGGAAAATGATCGGGAAAATATTCCGAGTGAATTCCGGTGACACAAAGAAACACATTGTTGTGCAGGAAATGGAACTTCCATTTCATTTTTTGTTTAAATCATCTCATCATTAGCTGGCAAATAGTTGTGTTGACAACTGTTGAATGGACGAGAGCAAGAATATAAGATTCATGTCCTTGAAAGCGGTAGAAGCTTTTTTCTTCCAATTATCGTTTTCATTGAGATAAATGGTTTCATTTTTTCCCAGTCTCAACTACTACATTTTGTAAAATACCAAGTGGAATTGCTGAAAACGATTTAAATCAATTCTGATAAATCTAATTGCTAAGAAATAATTTCTTTAAAAAAACATCCTACTCACCAGAGTTTTCTTCAGATAGGCACAGCTGGGATCCAGAGGAATACCAGAGGATCTGTGCTGCTGATGCTACAGGTGAGCTTATATGCAGGTGTGCAGGAAGTGGGAGGGGCTAGCTCGGAACAGGAGGCGCATGTGTTTACTGCTCCAGGAGGTTTTGATATGTGGAGTCTTTTGATGAAACTGTAACATATCTCCATTTCACCTGCCTACTACTGAGGCGCAATAGTCTGAGATACTCCATGCTCAGGTTGTACCTTTATTATGAGGCAGTTACAGAATAAATGTTGGTCTGTACTACAATGATCAGCTCTGATAAGAAACATTTCTAATTACTTTTGTATCAATTCTGTAGATCTTGGCTTGGATTCCCACACAAACTAGTTGCGATATCACAAAATCCTGCTCGTAAGCAGATGTGTGAAACTCATGCAGGTGATCATGCGGAATTTTTCCTCCTTCATCAGACGAATGTGAAAACAGACTTCTAGGGTAAAAGTGGACACACTACACATCGAGGGGACTTATGGTTCACTTATGGTGAACATATTCACAATCAACTCCCTTTTTACACATCCAGCAGACACGGAACAACATAATCATTCATTTGAAGCGGTGTTTCTGGCCACCTTGTGAATGTAAGTTCAATACTCACTCTCCTTTTAGCTCTGTTTTTGGTCTCCAACAGTTCCTGAGAGAAATGGCTGCTAAATGCTATTATATATCTCACTACCATCACCAGCCCTTTATTGTTTGTGTTTAGGTGGGTGGCGTGGAGCCCTCCTGTCTTGCAGTCAGTCATCTCGTTGCAACCTGACGCTCCTGTCAGAGATGAAATATTCAACAAGTCGCTCACAAAGAAAACATGCTGGTCGAAGCACTTTGCAACAAACATGATGAACACTCATAATAGTTTACGTGCAGACACAAAAATAGAAGCTTTGAACTTTTGAAAGAATGTGCCATTGTTAATAAAGTTGGAACTTTAATAAAGATGAAGCTGTATTTGAGCTAGAGCACACACACACACACACAGACACACACACACACACACACTGCAGTTGTCAACTACGCAATGCTGTAACTATAACTCTTTGAACTTTGTCCATGCACAATCTCATATAAACATAGAGGAAGGTGTGATATTATGAATGTGTGGGTGACACATATTATCATATTCAAATACAAGAGAAGGAAATGTTTATTTCTCTTTCAGCATTGTAAATGTCTCCATTTGCATCCACAAACATTCAGTATTTTGTTCCTGCAAGTTGTATTTGAGCAAATGGCTTTATTATCATATATTGGTTCATGACTTATTGTTCTTCTGTACACTAGAATCACTTCCTGTATAATGCAGTCACGGTAGTGCTCTGCAATGTATCTGTGTCCTTACATTTTACAAGCTGCAACATTAGAAACAAACCAGCTAAAAGTCCTCTCAATACTCTGGTCTCAGTTTACCATTTTGTATTGCCCAGAACCAGAGTGGTCATGCAATGATCATATTACATCACTGTTGTGGTACTCTGATGAAGGCTTGTTTGCTAAAAGCACATGATCCTAAGAAGAAATGTTACAACGTGGAACATATAGAACATAAGATGTCAAACATAAAAGACAAAATTATTATTCAGAGGCTAATCAATAGAAATTAGTTTTAAGATGTGATTTATATATATTTATTGTATATGGGTAATACAATGGATTTGCATTACAATATTGCTAATTTTGGTACAAATAGTTTCCAGTGCCTCCACTGTATATATTCCCATTAGACCACACATCATTCACCAGTCAGTGATCTCCAGCGTACAGCTGTAATACATCTCCACTCTGTGGTGAAGGCTGGTCAATACAAGTCAAATCCACAACAAAGTCGGTGGCAGTTCTTCCCAAAAGAGGGCAGTAACAAGCTGTAGTGCTGGCTCTCATCATCCCAACAGACTAACTAACTGGATTGTCCATGTTTATAAATGCTTGGTAGATTAAATGAAATGAAATGGGTTTGAATAAAAATTTAAATAAAAAAATGTATTATTTTAACACTTTAGCATTTAGTATTGTCTTTTAATTTCCAATTAGCTTTAAAAGGACAGCCCCAAATCCCAAAATGTTCTTTTCCTCTTGCTATTTATCAAGATGTTTGCCTTCTCTTGAATATAATAGGACTATATGACACTCGGCTTGTGGTGCTCAAAGAGCCAAAAAATGACATTTGAATAGCTCAACAGCAACGTATCTTTCCAAAAATCACAACCCGGTTATACGCAGGATAATCCACAGACCTTGTTGTAAGCAATTTCAAGTAGCAACTATTGTTGAAAGAAAATAGTTCCTACATGAAATTGCTAACAATAAAAAAAAAAATCAACAATAATAAGTGGTTTTAAGAGGCATTTATTGTTGAATTTTTCAAAATAATTTGTTTTCACTCTAAGCACCACAAGCTGAGTGCCATAGTCCCGTTATATTGGAGAGAATGCAGACATCGATATCTACAAAACTAGGGCTACAAAACAATCTAGATTTATAAATAGCACTACATGTAAGAGAATGATCGCTTTAAGGTTGGGAAATTAACAGTTAAATTTATACAGCATATTATGTATCTGCTTTTTCAGCTCTTCATTGAAGCTAAATTATGTTCACGCTGTGAAGAAAATACTCCAATCAGGAGTTTACAAGGATAAGCTGGCTACTGTGATCAACACATGGATGTGGGCAAGAGAGGCCAGCACAGTCAATGCTTTATCTATATATATGTACCATCTGTTATCACAAGACACACTGATACATCGGGTGCAAATATTACTTGCAACAATGAACTAATTGTTCATAATTCTAACATCAATAACTCAAGCATCAATGCACTTTATGTGCTGAGAGCAAGGACACTCATAGTTTCTCTCAGACAAACAATTGTTGTTCGAAGAGATCCCAGGGTTCTGCTGCAGGTTAGTTTGAACGGCTCACCCCTGAACTCAGTCCCATATATGTAGGCGCTGAACAAGCTAGGCCCCTCCCACTTCCTGCTCCTCCTCAGACAGCTCCGCCTCCAGACCCGCTCCTCACAACACACTGAGTGAAATATTACAACCCAAGGGTCTACGTTTCTTAGTGGCTGCACCATTTCATCAAAAATAAATATTTGGATTGTATACACATTTCTCCCAAATCCATGTTTTTTGGACATTTTGGACACATTTGGTGTTTTTGGAAGCTTTTGCATATCCACCAGACTTTAAAATAAAGTTCTGTAAATCTGAACTGTGTCTGGCTGCACAGCACAAGTTTGTAAGAACGTATCCACTTACTGTTACACTTACAGGCGGCTCGGTTTAAACAAAGGGATGTGTTACCTTATAACAACAAACAGGCTACTTTGTACCAAAACTACCACTAAATATGAGCGGCACATTCCTACGTGAGATAAAATATGATCAACCTTTCCTCTTACTGTCACTTTCCCGCTCTCTCTTTCTTCCCTCTCTCTCTCCCTCCTTCAGCCAGGGTGGATCAGAGTTTGGTTGTTAAAAAAATAAACAGGTGATTAGACTGGCAGGATGCCAGGATACTACTCGTGACCCCACTTGACCCTTCACGACCCCTGTCACAAGCGATCATGTGACCGCACCAGCAAAACGCAAGCACCGGCAGAGAGGAGAGATAACACCGTGGTACCAAAGGCACCCAGGTCAGGTCATCCCTTTCATAATAACACAATGATGTGGTCTATTTGGATGATGAAAATTGTGAAATTCGCTCTGATATCAGCATGACAGTTTCGGACGTGGCACAAACACAAAATCCACTTGTGATTTCATTTGTTAGTTTGGAGGGAAACATTGAACTGTAAGTTGATGACACAACACGACGCAGAGGGTCACAGCAACAGAATCATGGCAAAGCACAAATACACACGTGAGAGCCAGCGTAAATATAAAAGCATTTAAAACACCAGACCTCATGTGGAAACAAAATATTTTTAGAAGTCCTGAAAAAGAAGTTCTTTGAGAAACAAACCTGAGATCCCTCCAGCATCACTGTGTGCAACATCCTTGCTGCCCTGGCCATGAACATGACTGACGCTTCTCAATAGTCATTTTGCTTCCGAAGTGATTGCTTCCTGTTACAATTCTGTTGCTGGCAGGAGTCACTTGCATTTCTTGTTTGCTGACAGACTGACAGACAGACTGAGCCACGGATGAGCAGCCAAAGAAGAATCAGTCCATTCCACGTCTTTTCGTCTTCATCTGCAGCATTACCATCCCGATCAAAGGTTCCGCGTCCCAGAATATGATTGAAAAACAGGTGGAAAGTGTTAATGCGAGCCTGCAGAGCCCTAACCGGAAAAAAACAAAGCAGTGTTAGAGGTGTGTCCTAATTCAAGTTTGAGCACTAAATTCAATCACTGATTTTGGGAGCTGACGCAAGTGATGCAATTGAGGCAACAGATACACAAAGCATCATTACTCTATGAATGATGTATCTCCAAAATGTTCTAATAAATCGACTGCTGTCTGTAAACCAAATGACCCTTTGGGGAGTTTCAAGCTTTAATCTACTTTAATAGATGTAGGCCTATGTATGCAACCATTAACATTTTATTAAGAATCATATTAAGATCACTGCAGACCGTAAACCATGACATCATATCATAAAGCGTATCCATTGGCTGACCTAGTCCTGAATGACTATACTTCAGATTAGTCGGAGACTTTAAATGATGCATGCTGGACAGGAGGGATTTTGGACATTTCTTCAAATCAACTTTTCCATGGCAGATTGAGTTATGCATAAAACAATCTGTTGTTTGCAATCACTTAACTATATTATAGAGAAAACCTTGTGATAGATTCTTTGAGACAGCAACACATTGCACAAGCGAACAAGCCATGGTCTCAACTGCAGGCTGCCCCCCCCCCCCCAAATCTATATTTCTGCAGTTTTTCTTCCACTTTGTTTCTCACAGTTTTCCCATCAAAAGTTTAAATCGAGGGTAACAATTGGAAGTAGATTCAGTATTCCACCAATTTAAGGAACTCAAAGCACCGCTCCACTCCAGACCCTGATTGATGCAATCTTGGCCCGGAGTCACCGTTTGATGGGCGGACGTCAGTACACTGATAAGGAGATAAGAATCTGCAGCGGAGAAATTACACACCGATAACAACATATGTGAGCAGCTCAGGAGGTCAGCACCTGCACTCGCTCTTTCTTTTCCTTTACTTGAATTATACAGTTTTTTCCCTTCCTACATTTGGAGTTTCCCCCCCCCCCCCCCCCCCCCTGCCCTGCCTGACTGCAGGTTGCTTTTGTGTGACGGAAACACGTCAGACCGCTCAGTATGTGTGTGGAGATTGTTATCAGAGGGGTTGGTAATATTTAAGATATGGATCTATATGCATAGCTGGTGAGTGTATGAAAAGTTGAAAGGGAAAGAGTGTGTGTGTGTGTGTGTGTGTGTGTGTGTGTGTGTGTGTGTGTTAACCCTTATTTAAGGGGAAAACGTCCCTAAGAGCACACTCTAATCCTGTTCACAGCCCAAGGAAGTAGCAGCAGAAGGAGGGAGGGGCAGTGCCATTGGGAGCTGTTTTGTGGTGAAGCTATAGTTCTGTTGACAGCTGAGCTGCTGTAACAGTTTGCAGTTTGGCTCGGTGGCACCTCAGAGGAACAAACTTTGTGAGGCTCCAGTTTCAAGCTCACCAAGTACAGCTGGATTACCGACTGCAAGCAACTGCCCCAAAAGCACCTATTTTACCTGCTTTATTTGATTTGACCCATTTGAACTTTGTTTGTAAATTTGCACCGGTGAAGTATAATATCACACATCCTGCATTGTTTGGTTAATCTGTGGCAGTGACTTTAGAGGGGCCATGTTACAAAATCTCATTTTAAAGGCCCTAAAAACCTATTTCCTCAATTGTCCTCTTACTACGAGTGATGGGGTCCTACAATGAACATAAAACTTTCTGTTAAAGTAAGAACAGTTTTGTTATCTTTAAATGACAGGATTTAGTTTTCTATGTTTTTCTTACTGGTTTGATCTTCAGTTGAAAAAGGTGACGTCATAGGTCTCAGGGTAAAGCAATATTTGAATCAAAATCTGATGACTCAGATGGCTTGGACTTTGAGCGTTAATTATTTAGTCATAAATATGTTAAATTAATGAGAAATACTAAAGAGTTACACAAAACTTTCAGGGACTTTAAGACCTTTATCATGTTAAAAAAACAAACAAAATCTCACTACATTAGAGATGAGAAATCTCGATAAAAAAAAAAAAAACATCCTTTAATAAATGTTTTTTTAAGAATGTTTTTTTTAAAGAATGCTGAATATTGTTATACTTATTATTTTGGGTCACAAAAATGAGACAGAACATCCAGAAAATATGTTTTTGTCATCTCAAATCTTTTTTTAGAGGCTGAGGTTCTAACCAAGACACACAAGACAATAATGACACAGCTCTGTGATCCATCGCTAATGTGATCATTGGATGTTTGTTTTGAGGGAGAGAGCTCAAAATCCGATGTTGCTCATCTTTCCTTCATTCGGTCCCATTAACCGCTGGCAGCGCTCTTGTTTTTCCGTTGTTGTTGAAAGAAGCCCTTTCATATTCATATTCCATGTTCTGAAGCCTGCCCTGCAATGTGTGTGTGTGTGTGTGCGTGTGTGTGTGTGTGTGTGTCTGTGTGTGCGCGCGCGCGTGTGTGTGTGTGTGTAAAAAGTATGCTCTCCAAAATATGAGTTAAACGGACACAAAATGAACCAAAACCGGAAAACTGTCAGTGCTGAGGGTTAAGCACTGATAGGCGCTTATTAGCAGCATGAAAACAGAAAAAAAGCTTGTCATTGTAACACGGTCCCTAATGAACCGCTATTAGTATAATGGCATAATTCTGACTTACAAAGACACATGAGTCCTGTTAAAACTAAATGAAACTGATCTAATCTTTAATGAGCATATGTAGTGCGAAGTCAATTTTGAAGAATAAAAAAATTGTATTGCTTTAAATAAAGCCTGACATATATAGTTAATCTTGAAAAACGGAAACATTTGTCAAGATAAAGACAAAACTTAAAGCCCAGTGTCATTATTAGGGGCAGTGGACTTTAATTGCAGTTAATTGGGTAAAGTAAACGCAGGAATTAATAATTGAATGATGAATATTTTCTAATAAATGAGCATTGTCACTTCTTCTTGAATGTGACTTGTTAGCAATTAGCCTATACCTGAGCCTGATTAAAATAAATACTCCTTCCACAGTTAAAGGGCTTGTCCTGCTCGGTGTTACTGTGTCAAATTTGACAACAGGAAAATGAAGAGTATTTTTTTTTTCTTAGCACTGACTGAGTGACATGATACATTTCAGTGCTTCTTGCTCAAAGTAAGTTGTTGATCAATATGCCCAGCGAGTTCGATGAATATGCACGAGGCGTCCGCCGCGGCGGCCCGGTAATTGCCGGTCGTCAGGGGTGGCAGGCACGGCAATTTGCATCTTGGGGATCCTGCAATCAGCGTTCTATTCATTAGTGCGCCAGCCGCTTCATCTGCTGGCCACTCAGAGCTGCCAATCTCCCCTCGGCAGCCAAAGCATTTGAAAAAAACTGAATGGAAAAGTTTAAATTACAAGCCTTCGGGTAGTGGTGTAACAAGTCCTAAACCCTATATTTAGGCTCTTTTATGCAGGTGATTGACTGTTACTGCATTGTGATAGAGAATAGGGGCAGAAGCTCAATGAAACAACCATAATCTCATGTATTTTATTTCACCTTTATCTCAGGGTCCGCATTCACAGCGGGGAGAGGACGGTGGCTAGGACATCTTTGCCCGTCTCAAGAGGGCCGTCAACGCTGCCGTCGAAACAGAGGGGGGGAGGGTTCCATGAAAGAAAGCTTATTATTCCTCTATGACCACTGGCACTCAAGGTTATTGTCTCATGAAGAACAGGCTATAGGCTAACACTGGGAATATATCCTTTTTTTTCCAACAATGTGGTTGCTTCCAGTCTGATACCAGCGTATGGGAACAAATGATATTGTTTATTAGAGCGGAAAGAACAGTTATATGAGCACGTTTCTCTTTTTTCTCCTCACAATAATCCCACAAATTAATTTGACAGCTCGTATACTTGGACATACAAGACTTCTCACTTGTATTTACTGCATCCTGTCTGGACTGTTTCTCTTGTGCTTTATTTCTTATTTTCAACCCTTACTTTTCCAAAAGAGGATGCACAACTGTTAAAGCTTTATCTTGATGACTTGTGAGCCCAGGGGATGTGTCACTCACTGTGTGTGTGTGTGTGTGTGTGTGTGTGTGTGTGTGTGTGTGTGTGT
>NW_022280046.1:1403801-1432172 GCF_004355925.1 Anarrhichthys ocellatus
GTGTGTGTGTGTGTGTGTGTGTGTGTGTGTGATTGATACATTATTTATATGGCCATAAAGGGCAGACAGCCACAGTTATTGATATGTGAAGGCTGAAACAAAGCAGACAGTAGTCTAATTAAAACAATATTGTTGAAGGTTTTAAAGTCTTTGGGCCTGGTTAGCTTCTATTTTGTGTGATTCCAGCACAGTGTAACACATTGTTAATATGTGGTCCCCAGATGATACTGACTCTTCCTTTAGCACCACCTTGAAGTTAACACTTGTGGTTTTGAGTTACACAAAAAGCGATGCTTCAGAATAACTATTTATGATTACCTTTATTGATCCAATAACCTTTTATCTAAAATTGAGATATTAATCTGTCCAACACTTTGGTTTATTACATAATATCTGCAAACACCATTCTCGTCAGCCTCAGCTTTATATTGTTTG
Organism: Anarrhichthys ocellatus; assembly: GCF_004355925.1. NCBI lineage: Eukaryota > Metazoa > Chordata > Actinopteri > Perciformes > Anarhichadidae > Anarrhichthys > Anarrhichthys ocellatus. Next base: position 1,404,237 of record NW_022280046.1, read on the forward strand.
GTCCTAATAAGCAACTGTTAGCATGCTAACACAATAAACTAAGATGGTGACCATGGTACATATCATACCTGCTAAACATCAACATCTTAGCATTATCACTTTGAGCATGTTAGCTTGCTAAAATTAGCATTAAGCTCAAAGCACTGAAAGCACAGAGTTGCAGTCTGTATTTCTGACTCACACAAAATCTTTTTACGTCTCATTCAACCACATAACACACGAGAAGGCGGCCTGTCATTGAGTTGGACTGCAAATTACTACTGCTTGATCTTGATACAAAGTCATAAACACAGACAAAAGAATCACCTCACCATGTTCTGCATAACATTTAGATGTTATATGGTCATAAGGAGACAGATTTCTGCCACTCATTCATATCAGTAACAGCTACTCCTCTGTTGTCTTTGCACCACACCCCTATACTGTATCATCGGAGCTCTCAAGTAAAAGCAACGTATTTCTGTAATCACTGAAACAACATCATTGATTCGACATGTCTCTGTCAAATTATTATATGCAGTACCTCTCCCAATTCTGCTTCGATGCATATCTTTGCCGTGCTATTGCAACTGGACTCTCTCTTTCTATCACACACACACACACACACACGCACAGACACACAGACACACGCACACACAAGACAAGCACACACACAGAAACTCCCCTTCTCCAAATGACTAAAATAACACTATTACTTTTGCCATCATCGTGTCAAAACCCTTTTCAGTGTCAGTCTGTCTCGCCCAGCATGGATGACCGGACCTGCAGCTGTCAAAATTCGCAAAAAATAATAAAGACTCCTCGAGACCCAAAAAGAAGAAGAAGAAGAAGAAGAGAGGAGCAGTTGAAAGGTAAGGTGAATTCCAGGGAAGTGAAACTCTGGGAATTGATGGCGCTCCTTGTCTGATTTAGAACAACAACCCCTTTTTTTTGTTGCTGAGAGGTGTGAGCTGTACGCCAGCACCGTCGCGCCTTCTTGGACCTGAAAAGAAAGAAAGCCTGTAGAGACCTCTGAAACCACGACAACCTCACGGCCCTGCCCACAGAGACACCTTGACACGCACCTGTCAAAGATGTCAATACGGTTTGTGTGCACGTGCACAAGAGAGAGACTGAGGGGGAGACAGCAAGTGTGAGTGAGTGGAGTGTGCAGTGCAACTCTGTGGGTGGCAAAGGAGAGGGATCACTGGGTCTGACAGGAGCTATTTGACTAATCCAAAACAACAGCTGTAAGGTAGGGATGAGGGGATGAAGGAGGGGGGGGGCGTGTACAGGAGGTGAAGCGGGGGTGGAGGGCTGTCAGTTAAGGAGGAGGATTTGGGGAGAAAGGGGAATTATGGAAAGGGAATATGAAAATGAATTCCGCATGTAAGCCCTGAGGGGGAAAAGATCCTAAAACACTGCAAATAGAAAAATACAATGTTGGACAGGACAAAAAGAAAAGTTGAGGGTGACGTGATGCAAGATCTGCAGAATTGTAACAGGAAGGTAGAGAGACAAAAGGGGGGAGAGAGGAAACAGGGAGACAGGCAGAAACTCGGTCAAACCTAACTGGAGGTTGCGTCCATTAACCTCCACACGGGGGGTTGCATCAGCACACACACACGGCAACACGGGTGAGAATGATTACACTCACACCTACACACACTGTCCTCACGCATACACAGCCTTCATTACACATCTGGTTGAGTTTTATTGAGGGAAGCTGCGTTGGGGTGGTCCTCGCTCTTCTAACAGGTCTGTCCTGTTAACACGGCAGGCCACGGAGAGTCCATCACCCTGTGGGGCAGCATCTTAGCATCTTAACATCTCATCTCTGTGCAGTTCAGCAACACCCGCAGCTCAGTGCAGCAGTGCAAACATAAGGCAAACAAAAGGTTGGCATCTAACAAAAACGCAACAGTTTAACATTTTGGGAAATGTGCATGTGCGGCTACAGCCTGCGGCCTATTAGCTTAGCATAACGACTGGAAACGGTTCCTTCCAAAGTTTAAAAAATCCACTCTCACCTCTCAAGCTGTGTAATAAACATTATTTGTTTAATCCACACACGACCTCAGCGTTGGCTCCCCTTCATTTGTTTTTGCCTTTATTGGATATAACTGTAGATCCTGACAGGAGACACGAAGAGCGATAATGCGAAGCGAGAAATTCGATATGTGAAAGTACATGTGGAAGTAACTCGCTGAAACCTAACCAGGGATGCCGCGGTCATGCATCTTAGCCCGCTGGCCCATCAAGACATCCCATTGGTTCCCCTTCGGCTGATCTGCCAGAACCAAACAACAACCAGCACAGATCGATGTTGAAGCCCGTGTGAAATGTTTCTTCAGCCAAAGGTCTTCTCATCCTTTGTCAAGAAAATCCAGAAATTCAGTGCATTATTTCTTTTAAGTGTGACAATGATTTAAAAGTGTTTCCCGATTGTACAGTTAGTATAATTATATCATCGTAGAAGATTCATTATCTCACCAAGCAACAGTGAACAAGTCACCAACCATCACTACTAAAGGTAATCATGCATTATGTATTTAACAACAGAACAATATAACCATGGTTTGAATTGTGCATACATTTAAGTAATGCAACAGCTGATGAATATATTGATATTTGATCATTGTTAATATGTTTAATACACAACTTTTCCAACATAAAATTCCAAAAATAGTAATATGGGACAGTAGGCACTACATGTAAGGCATTTTAAAAATAAGATACGTAATACGTAAAATGCTGGCATGCGTCAGATAAAAGTTAAAAACATCTGGGCACTGTAGCGTTCACTAAACGTAACCCAAACACCAGTAAATAATGCACTATTTTTAGCTGTGGAATTGGTGCGCTGGCGAGGAGGCTACTTACTGCGGCAGGATGGCGTAGGTTTGATTGACTCAAAATAAACTGCAGACATGTCACCCAGTGCAACTGTGTGGCTCATTGCAGTTATGGGATAGAGATGTTCTGTGATTCTGTATCCACAGGTGATAAATGGTGCATTGCATTCTGCTTGTGTTGAATTATCAAGTATAATCACTTAATTTTAAGTGTGTATGTTTTCATCTTCACTTCTCTTCATGGCCTGAATGTGAAAAAACAAACATGAGGTTAAACTGGAATCCAGACCCCTCTACATACCGAGACAGAGGTCTGCGAACTGCGGTTCTGGGTTCTGCTCAGGGACTTGGCTGTGAAGCCCAGTTTCTGTGGCTGCAGACCAAACCAAGAACAGAAACCCTTTTCCTCACAGATCTCCTCTCAATGTCTGGCTTCTCTCATCTCTCTCCTCAGTGTCTCCTCGAACCCGTTCCAGAAACCGTGAGAGTAAAATGGGCTTCTTCTTCTTTGCTTCCATCGCTGTGGTACCGCTGAAGTATCGGAGGGTTTTTCGCTGAGGTATTCTGAGGCATCACTTTGATGGGATCAGGCCATGTTTGGTCAGGAATGTGGTTTTGGGCGAAGAGACATAAATGAAATGGAATGAAAACTGACAGGATAAAACACTCGAGGGCGAAGGGCTGATGCGGTGGACGGCTTTGGCCAGACCGATGCAGCCGGTGTAACTATCCAGGTGTTCTGGAAGCTTTGGCTGGAGCTCTGAGAAAATGAACAACTGTCTGCATGTTAGTAATCTGATATATAGAGAAGAAACACACACATAATGTACATGCACACATGCTGAGAAAACGATAAGACAGCATGAAGTCAAGCTTTTATTTGAGAAACTTTACACTGTAAAAAAAACATATAACAGCTTACAGAGAACTCCTGGGAGTCTGAATTGATTCCGATTGTATTATTTCATTGTATTGAACTGGCCGGTTGTTTATAATGCTAAAATTATTTTATAACTCAAGTTTAGACCCCTTAGAATGATGATCCATTTCCTTCACATACACCCTCTTAACCTCCCCGGTAAATCTGGAGGTCTAGACCTGGACTCCTCTTTAAAGTCACTTTGGGAACTTTAAACACGCCTTCATGTCTGATTGGTCTCAGTTCTTCAGTAACTTATACAAAGCAGCTCCTGCACCATGCACATGTGTGTAAATGTGTGTGTGTATGTGTGTATGTGTGTGTTCAAGTGCTCATGACTGCATCTTGGACCTAAGTATCAACAGATGCTGCGCTGACCTCAGAGGCTTCCTGGAAAGGCAAATTTGTCAAAATGAAGCAGGAAAAAGAGAGAGCAGCAGTTTAGGTAAATGTAACATATAGGACACACACATACACACACACACTTCCAGACACACACACACACACACAAATGCGGCACAGGCACACTTATATATATATGCCCCTTCACATACTGAACTCACACACACCAAGTTTGAAGGAGTTTACTGTTACATGGGATGCACACAGTGAATAATCACAAATACACAGTTACAAAAAAGAGAAAAATACACTACACAGACACACACATACCTTCCTGTGGTACTTTAAGTAAACTGCATATGTGGATTGACATGGACTAACAGATTTATCACACATAATATTTCAAATGGTGAAGAGATGAGGAAAAGTGCAAATTCATTTTGATTTATTCATATTTTAGGTAAAAAATGTCCACTAGGAGCCAATGCACATTTTTGTTTTGATGAGACAGACCAGATTTTAAAGATATAACAACTGAAAATGCTGAAATATAATCTGAAATAAAGAGAATGAAGAAAAACGTCTCATCCAACCTTCCATTGAATTGTATGTTTCAGGAAAAGAAATCAACAAAATACATCAGTGCAGCTGAAACGTTATCTCCGGAAGAGGTAAAAAAATGAAGCTGCGTAGTGTAATTTTAGATAAAGGACTATTTCCTGCTGATGTAATGAAAGATTTGAATTTGAAACACAGCCTGTAAAAGAAATCCTGTTCTTTCTTTGGCTTCGCTCCTGGGGGCAGTTTTTTAGAGCGATAACACCAAATTATTCGATGTGTGATTTGATGCCGCAGCGCCTCACTGAGAACCACATTGCCCTCTAAACATGTCTACTTTTCTTTCTTTCTTTCTCTCTTTCTTTTCTTTCTTTTCTTTCTTCAGCACCGGAAGCAATCACGCTATCTCGGTGACGAACAAGCAGCCTGACCGCATGATATCACCTCTTTAGGAAAACAAGAGGAAACGCGTGCCAGTTACTCTCACATGTGATCAATTATTTTACGGTGAAGTCGGGCTGGGGGGGAAAAATGTTCAGCCATTAGCCCTTTAGTGCAGGGATCATACTGAGGGTAATAGTGACTAAACACTGAATAAACACATTTGGCTAATAGGTTATACGAACCTGAAACGTGGAAGGTGGGCCTGTTGATTGGCCACAAGGTTGTCTTAAGTTCTTGCATTAGGAATATGTGCGTGCGCACTCATTCAGAAATGCACAAACGCATGCACAGTAATGGGCAAAACAACACTTTATACAACCCGTCGTGGTGTTTTTGTCAGGACTGTCACAGGCGATTATAGCAACTACTGTAAATCACAATTTAAAAGGAAGCAAGCCACACAAGTGAGTTATGCAGCTGACTAGCAATTAGCAGTGTGTGTGTGTGTGTGTGTGTGTGTGTGTCAGGTTTAATAGAGAAATCAAGGCAACGCAAGGCAGTTTAAGACAACCAGGATTTCAGGTATTTGAATTCTTAAAAATGATGCAATGCAGCAAGTCTCAAAAACTAAATATATTGTCAGGGTTTGTGTTCATTTACTACATCAACAACAATGGATGCATACTTTTTCTTTTAAAAGACATTCAAAAAATCGAAATGAGATACATGCATATCATATACACAACATATCGCATATCACAGACTAACTAAATGTGCATGTACAATGATAGAGTTATCAATAAAATATTGTGTGTTTTTATATCATATATTGCATTGTCATCATCGATTAACAGTGCTGCAGTATTAAGGTCCTTTGTCACATGGCAAATGTTAAGGAAACATACAGAAGTATTGTCAGTATTATTAGGCTGAATAGGCCCTGCAGTGCTATATTTGTTATATCATTTGATCATTATTATTGATGCATTAAGATGAGAGATGCACTTTGAAGTTGTTGAGGTGGAGCTTCAGCTCCTTGATATACTTTTACATGATTTATGAAGCATCAAGTTTCATAAACCAATCCCATGTTTTCTATAAAAAAAATCTTAATCTGAAAAGTAAGTATAGATGTTAAATAAATGTGGCATAAGAAGTACAATATTCCCCTCAGCAGTGTAGTAAACTGCTTCAGATTAACCAGTCATCAGAGGCTGAAAGAGACATCCGTGTCCCCAAAAGCTGAACGTTATGATCATACACTTTTTAACATCACTGTTGTTTGACTGTATTTTAAGGTCTTTCCGTTATTTTGTCCACACACACACACACACGCACACACACACACACACACAGCTTCAGGCGCTGCATGAACAGGGTGAAACTTAACTACTCACCTAATTAACACAGGCTGAAGGTTTCCCCCTCTAATTCCAGCACCTTTAACCTCGACATAAGAAGCGGGTACTCACAAGAAAACCTTGACCCTGGTGCTCACATCCGCCAATACAGTACAAACATCTTCCTCTACTCAAATATGGTCTTTGTAATTGTATTTGTATTGCGTGAGGAATTGTGTCCCTCATCTTAAACCCAGTTTTTTTTTTACATGGTGGTTACACTGCATTTATCCTCAGAATCGTGAGATTTTTGCAGCAGAGAGTGTGATTATACTTTTTAAAAACTTATTTGTTTTTGAAGGACACAAATGCTCTCTCTCTCTCTCTCTCTCTGTCTGTCCCTCTCTCTCTCTCTCTCTCTCTCTGTCTGTCCCTCTCTCTCTCTCTCTCTCTCTCTCTTCCCATCGTCCTCTCTTGTCTGTCCCCGCCTCTCTCCTCCCCTCCCTCTGTTTATTCTTCTGGTGGTGCAACAGGCCCCAGAGCCCAGAGGCAAGTCATGTTCTCAGGAAAACGGCAACTCTCCACAGAGCTGATATCAAAATAGTTTAAAATGTGAATCGTCTGATAGTTCCCAGTGAGCGCAGAGCCGAGCCAAACACTTCCAGATCCCCCAGCCAGCAGAATGTAAACAGAGCCCGGGGGCTGGGAGTGAGCAAGTGAACCTGTTGTGTTCTTGTCATACAGCAAGTTTTTGACCGCTCGGGTTGGTTTAGTTGGTTGGCCAAAACATTTGTTTAATCAATTTGTTTTTCAAGTTACCCTAAAGGAGTGTGTTGTTTTTCCTCCACAAGTCAAAGGGTGTGCAGGTGGTGACTCTTGATGGGGACATATTCTGTCAGAGCTAGAATACTGAGATGAACCAAACAATGTTGTAACTTTTATACACTGTTGTATACATTTTGTCTGGTGGCCGAGGGGCATAAGATGCTGCCCGTGCAACTGCAATGTCTCCAGCGTCATAACCAATCTCTCTCCCCTCATCCCCTGCCTGCTCTCTCATATCTGTCTTTCTAATGAGGTAAAACGCCTCCTCAAGAAAATAGTTATGTAAATGCTTAATTTGAATGTCCTGTTCTGTGCCAATTTTTTACCTGAGTATTAATGTACAGTATTTGTCAACAGTTATGACTTCTCCCACAAAGACATAAATAACATATTATAACTGTGTTGTCATTCATTGTGTGTTTATACACCAGCCTCCACATGGGTGCCCACATTAGGAGATGTAACTGTTGAAAAATACATAAATAAACACTGCTTATAACTACATTATAGTGTGTAGGCCTACAAACTATTTACTGCTTATAAATGCTAAATAGAGGGACTTATAGTAAAATGTTGCCCAAAATGGTAATAGTATAATAATAATAATGTATAAGAGAAGAGTTTTGCAGCTAAAAGTTGGTAAAAGGGGTTAAATTGGAGCGCTCAGATGTATCATCAACATCCCAATGAAAGAAAAACATATTTATGAACTGTCTCTTTCCTTATTTTAAAAATATATATTTATCTTTTTGTACAGTAATTTCCTTTCAAACCATTGGCAAATCTGTTGTTTCTAAGGTGGACTTCTTATAAAATCCACATAGCCTCTCAGAGCATATTAAAGTTATTATAAATGATTGCTCCTCAAAGCTCTTGAAAGGTGCACTTATGTAATATTAAGCTGGACTGTTGGCAAAGGACTTTTAGGGAAACACCATACAGAGAAGCCATTATAGAGGAAGAAAAAAACGTCCATGGCATTTTATCAAATGTGAAAAACGTGCGTGTGTGAAAAATGTAATTCGCAAATGAGTTTGATGACAGCTGTGTACTGGAGGGAATGTCATGACTTCGAGGTGTAAATATAAAATCTTGTGAAATCTCAATTTGCTGGAAATCTAATCTAATCCCCTGAACATGGAAAATTCATTTATCTTCACTATTTTTCTTGCAACGTAATTTGATTTATTCTGTGTTTGTGTGTGGAGCATTTCTAAATGTATACTGTATACTTTCAGTGCATTTGTGATTTGTGGGTTTTAAATAGTTGTGTACGTGTGCAAGCATGAAAGAAAAATAAATCTTGCATAATGCTTGATTTGTACCTTCATTTGTTTGCTTGCACATTTGTTTGCACTGGCATTCAGTATGCTTGTCAGATGTTTCATACACAATGTAGTGTATGAATTAATTATATCATCATTGTCATCATCATCATCATCATCATGTCCAAACGGTGTGTGTGTGTGTGTGTGTGTGTGTGTGTGTGTGTGTGTGTGTGTGTATGTGTGTGTGTGAGGTAGATGAAGAATTTCCGCATGCAGTTTTGCTTAACCAGCATATTTTGATGATTTGGAGCGTTCTTATGGTGGCTTTTAATATTTTGTTTGTTTATTGAATTTATAGAAAAACTCTAGAGCTTCTACTCTTGAGCACTAACAAATCAGTAAGCCACATATTATATATCCCCTTCATCTTTGCAATGATATGTCACCCTGTAAGTCACTTAAATGCTTAAAATATCAAACGCAAATGAACTGTTTACACTGAGGCCGCATCTCTACTGTTTGACCCTCGACGACTAAATGAAGATTAAATCAAAAAAGGAAAAACTGCAACTTAAAATAAAATGTTCCTGAGCATGTCTGCATGTTGGGGGGTTTGTGGGCTTTGGCTGAATAAGCACTGGAACTTTCCAGCATTTCTTTTCCTTTTTTATTTATTTTTTGTCTGCGTTGTTTTCTCAGTATTGCAATGCATCACTTGACATTACCCAAGCAAGTTTGAGCTGCAGCGCATCAGCTGAAAGCAATTTGGTCCAGAGTGCAGCTGCCAGGCGGATAAGACTTTCCTTCTTTCGTTTACTTTGAAATGTTCCTTTTTTTTCTCCAACATCCAAAATACACAAGGCAGCCAAATTGCTGACATGTGTGAGAGGTGCAGCGAGACTCCTGCATTCTTTCATGCCCCACTATGCAAAACTCCACATTGTTTATTTAAAGAACACTGAACACTTTAGCACTATTAAGAAACATGTCATATAGTAAACTAAAGGTTTCCTCTCAGGAAAAATCCTTGTCAGTTTATTTTTCTTTTGCAAAACGTTATTTTAGTTTTGACTCACAAACTGCCTGCATTCACAATTAAGCAACAGTGTTGTAGCGTGGCTTATTGAAGGCTAGTGCAGGACCCTATGGGCTCGGTAAACCTGGAAGTGGTGTGATTATGTATGTGTTGAGGCGTGGACGTGTGAGATGGGAGGACTGGACTGTCTCTTTCTCTCTCCCTCACGGTGACCCAGACAAGACAACACCGCAAAGAGGAGGTGGTCTGACTTAGACTTTAAATCCAACTAAAACTACACAGAAATGTTCAAAATACATTCACTTTCTCTAAAAATATATGCTTGGGCTGCAGCCTCGACATGCAAGATGTTTCCAGGAATAAACAAAACATGACTCAACATGGCCTACAACACCTACGGGAATGAAATGTAGCTCTCCCCCTATGGCTTATTGTGGACTGCAGACAATTACAGAACAGCAAGAGTTTGCTTTAAATGCACATTGGAGTTGAGAGCAAAATCAAAGATGACAAGTGAGGACCGTACTGTGACACACCATGATCTGAGTGGAAAGTAAAGTGCAAGGCAGAGGGGATGTAAGGTCTGAGAGACACGAACAAGTAAAAAGGGCAAAACTTGACATGTAGCCTAAACCTGGGATGACAGCCAGAAGACAGGCTGTGCGTCAGTGTAGGCGCAGTGGTGGGTGGGAGGAGGGCGTGGAGGGAGGGAAGGAGGCTTCCAGAGAGAAAGAGACGGGAGGGCCCGTTGTGACTGATAGCCCACCAAGGCCTCAGAGCGGCCCAACGCTGGGAACAGCTAACCTACCTTGACATGCGTAGGAAACCCAAGACTCTCTGAGCCCTCTGTCGGATAGGAGCCACCCAGTGAAGCCCCGCCACAACTGTGTAGCCCGAGCCCCTGTGCGTCCTTTTTAACTAGCTTTGTTTAGATGAGCGCACGCCCGAGGAATGCTTCAGTATACCTTGCAGAAACCACAAGCACAACAGCATTAGAGCGACATCAGCTTCCCAGTGCATGGGAATAAGTCAACTCTGGCTACTAGCAAGATTATAACTGGCTGGAGTTCAGTGTGTGTGAGTGTGTGTGTGTGTGTGTGTGTGTGTGTGTCAGCTGGTTTGTGTACTGTGTAGTGTGCATACTCTTATATATATATATATATATATATATATCCTATATTTGTAAAAGTCCCTTTGATGCTGTAGTACTGTCAGAGAGATGAGGGTTGACAAGAGTAAAGGGACTCCTCACTCCTCAGCAGAGTAGAGTGTCTTGACGAGACTTGGACTCGAGTTGGACATGTCCGCTGTCAGACTTGGCTGCCACAATTTATTTGATTTAAGATTTAAAAACTAAATGTTTCAAGTTCTCAACCTGGTAAATTAGACACATCAGGCAGGCCTTGCATAGCGACACCGCTTGAATATTTAATTATTGAGCCAATGCGTTGAAAGGACTCGCTATGTAAAAGAACAAGAAGTCAAAGCACAGGTGTAATTAATAAAGTTAATGATGGCTGGTATTGAGCCTACTGGGATGCTTGAATAGAACAGAGCCATCGTTAATGTTATTGGTTACAAAATGTCTGCTGTGAAAAAGGCCAACAGCTTTAGCTATCACTCATTTTACTTAATTTGATGGAAGCTAACAGAGTAACACTAATACAAAATCTAAAAACGCAATCATCTAATTGAGGGAACTGTGTTTTAGCATGTATTTGAAGTCCGCGCAAAAGATTTATATTACTTACCTGTACACATTTCTTGTCTCTACAAGGAGTACAGCATGGCCAATGCTGCATACGCCACTGCGTAAATAAATCAAAGGAAAGAATGAGTCAAGGTCGGATGTGCATATACTCTCCAATTTGGCTAGGTTTGACTTATTTGGCTGAGAGAAAGAAGAGTGAGACAAGGACGGGGTTTTCTTTTTGAGGAAGAGCACTGAAACAGTCTCAAATAAAGCAAATGACGACAGTATGAAGGAGAGGAGAGGACGGGGAAGAAAATGATTGGATGTTGGCACGCAGGGAAAAGCAGTCTGCGGTAGACTTGTAAATAGCCGGAGGGACAGAGGGATGGAGGAATGGAGCTATCAGCAGAGAAGTGATGAAGGTCTGGGATCAGGCCAAAGTAAACACAGGCCTAGCCCAGAAGGAGCTGCAGCACCACAAACGCACACTCTCACACACACACGCACACACAAATGAATTTTACTCACACATATATGTACAGATGCACAAATATACCAACACTCAAGGCTGCATGGAGCACTTTATATTCATCACACACACACACTAATGCATGCACTTGCCTGTCGACAAATAAACATTGCACTGCATGGCTTGCAGACCACAACTCCTTGAGTGTTAAGCTGTGTGACAATAGCCTGAGCTGTCATTCGGACGTCTCGTTTCATCACATACTTCCCATTAGCCAAGATACCACAGAGTAAACAGGCAGCGAAAGCAAATGGTTTGCGTTATATTTTTAAACACATGGCATAGGCCGAGATAGCTGAGCCCTCAGAAAATCCATCTTAATGTCTTGGTGGAGTCATTTAAAATAATACTGCAATCCTTACCATGAGAAAACAAAATACTTTGTAATATAATTCTCAAAGACAAAAATTCCAGCTGTGTCCTGTAGATTTAATCATGGCGGGGAGACATTTGTCACTACCGTTAATGTGCGTGCTTGCGTGTGTGTTTTCTGCTACGCATTTGTTCAAGTGTGCTTATCTGCATGCACAGGAGTTAATGTGTTTCGCTGTTTGTCCGTGACTGTGTGACTGAGCTTCATTAGCGTGCTGCGAAGCGAGAGCTCTCCTGCTCCGTCTTGTCTTTCGACCAAGTAACACCTTGAGTGAAACCTTAACATTTGCCAAATGTTATTTTAAGCGCTGCATTGAGAGGCATTTGGCAAAACTGCAGCATGAAAGAGCAGCTGTGAAGCGTGTCTGGCTGGAATGCAAAACACAAGTCATGGTCATCACTCTGTCACCATACAGATGAAGGCTTTGATGGTCTGTGTGTCATTTTCTTTTCCTGACAATTTAAGCAAGGCACCAATTGCTATGTGAATATGATATTAGAGTGACGCAGGATCATAATAAAGAGAATCCATCCTCAATAAAGATATGTTGATATAGAGGTTATTTATAGCAGCTATAATCGACCTATTTTAAATAACATGTCCAATGAGTAGGTATAATATGACAGGGTTCACTCGTAGTGCCCAACGGACAAATATGACCCAAATCTACAATTTCCCTTTTATTGCTTTCTAGCATCTTTCAGCTCACTGTTTTGGTGTTGCCGCGCCAACTTTACTCTGTTGGTCCGCTCTCGCTTGTCTACAGCTGTTGTCAGAGAAAAAAGCTTTAAGATTAGACTGCACACTTCCTGTCCAGCGCCAAATGGCAAAGACAAAGTAAGCAGCGTGCTCGTAAACATTTGAGCATGTAGCAGCCAAAGACTTAGCTGAAAGGAAAGTGATTACTGGATTTATATTCGTTCGTGCGTCAGTGTTGTATGCACAGTTTGTTTCCACTTCCCCCAAGTGGCAACATCTTTTTTTTAGATAAGTGCTTGCAGGTTGAAGACAAAAATGTAAATGTCCAGCGTGTAGGATTTAGGGGGGTCTGTTGGGAAAATAAGTTTGTTTTCTTTAGTGTATAATTATCTAAAAACAAAAACCGCTTTGTTTTCGTTGTCTTAGTATGAGCCGTTTCTATCTACATATGGAGCGCGTCCTCTTCACAGAGTCCACCATGTTACATTACCAAGTTTCTACAGTAGCCCAGAACCGACAAACCAGATACGGGCTCGGCTGTACTGGTGTTTTCGCGTCAGCCGCCGTAGTTCTCCGCGTAGTTTAAATTGGTTGCAATCTGCAACCTCACCGCTAGATGCTGCTAGATTCTACACACTGGCTCTTTAAGATTCCAGAAATATTCCTCTCAAATGTGATATTGTACTTTTTTTTTTACCTCAAAATGTGCGCACAGTCTTGGCCCTTTTCCACTGAGTCTACTTTGTGTCATCATTATCAAAACTGCTCAACTTTGGCTAATACTGAGATTGCTTAGCTCCTGCAGGTACACCAGACATTGGCACAGCAGAATTCATTTGCGCATCCTCACAAAATAAGTTATGATGGTCTTACTCTGCCGAGATGTTCCATCTCATGTAAATGCGCCTGTATGGCTCTTCTCAGGAAACACAAAGATTAAAAGCTGCCGTGTAAGTGAGCACATGTGCGAGTGTGTTTACCCTTTTGAAGCTCTCAGATTATTAATCTCCATGAGTGCCGGTCATGGATGCAGTGGTGGTACTTGTGGCTTTGTGGGTGTGTGTTGTTTTATACATAGAGCAACCTGCATGCCAGTTCAAAGCCACCCTGTCCAGTATACGAGGAGACATGAAAGCAGCACTCAGCGACATGTTCAGTCTGAAGATCACAGAGCAAAAATGGCGAGGAAGATTCACCAACATAAACAAATCAAACTCACCTTCATTTTAGAGTTTGCCAAATCAAGCGCACCCACATGTTAGGGGCTCTTAATGGCATGGACGCAGCCCCCGTCTCATGGAAGAGAGGTGGACTGTAGCGTTATACTGATATACTATAAAGTAATGCATTGGTAATGTACTCCAGAAAGTGGGAATTCAATGTAAATGTTCAGATATCACTTGATCTATTTAATCGATTTTTATTCAAATAGATGCATTTGACCACAAATCTGCTTTGGGAAATAAATAATGGTGCTGCTGGACATCAGAAATGAGTTCCTCAGTCTGAACACAGGTGACGTGATGAGAAGACTAAAAAGTAACATCGACCAGGTATGACTGCTGATGCCCATCACCACTTCAAGCATCTACTTTATTATGTCCAACCTGATGCCGAACAATGGGAACACTGACAGTCGTGTGTTATGAACAAGCTGGGTTGTTTGAGTGTTTTAGCGCACTGGGCTCCCAGGCGGGCTGTAGCTTTGTCAAAGCGCTGTATTGTATTTCTTTCCTGTGCCAGAGCCCGTTTCCTGTGGCGGTGCGTGTCAAACGATGACCCTCGGCTTCCTGCAAGTCGCATGGAGACGGGCCTGCCACGAGCCCTGGGGCCTCACCGCCAGCCACTGAACAACCTCTGAGACCCCACTCTGTCTGTCTGCCTGCTTTCAAGTCATTACCCACTTTGCCCTTCCTTTTTGAATCTCATGTTTTTTTCTAGCCCCTTGTCTTGTTTCCCTTAATTCTCAACCTCCCTTTAACCTGTGCTTCTTTTATTTTACTCCAATTCCATTTTACATCTACCGCCTTCTTTAATATTTTCTTATTTGTTACCTTGTCTGTCCTCACCCCCTTCTCCTCCATGTTTCCCTTCGTCCACACCTCCTTTCCTCTTTGCATCCCTTCTTCCCTCCTCCCTTTGTCCAGGTCAGAAGAGGGTCTGTGAGGGGTTTCCTGTGTGAGCCGCAGGTCCAGACCACACCTTGTGAGGGGATTTCTGCAACTGCCAGTGCCGTCCTGTAGAAACATGCGTGTGCACGTCTGCATACATACACAAAGCTATACTGTACACACTGAAATATATATGGTTGTTCTTGGCAATACACTGGTGACTGTGTTGAAACGTTGTCGGTAGGATGAAAAGAAACTTGTGGGAAAAATGTCAGACAGAAATGATATCAACGTTCCATCTAAGATAAGCAAAACCAGAAAAGCTCAAAGTGTGTTTACACATATTCTGAATAAAATCACAGCGACCGACAGAAGATAGCTGTCGACCTCTCCGAGTGATAAGTCAAGTCTGTCTTTTTGCGCACTCAAACAAGTTGTTTTTACAACATAAGCAAACAGCCTACAGCCACATCTCTGCTTTTGAGTATGAGAAAGCTGTCAAATCATGCAATGTTGGTCCCCAAAGAAATCAACCACATGGCACGTGGGTTAAATACTCAACCCGCCTGACGTCTGTAGTGGAGCAAATCAAATCATGCCTACTACTACTACTAGTATAGTTTTAAAAACTTATGGTAACTTATACTTTAATATCTCGGTAGTACGTGAGCGGATGTGTGTGCGTTTGATTTGGCACGGTCCGCTATGTTCCGCAGGTCGGCTTGTCTTTGAATCGGCCTCTCGTCTCCTTTGACTGAGGGTCACGAGTACACACGCGTGCCGGCAGCAGTAACACGCTTCACTGTGGATCTCTGAAATGACTCCCGTAGTCTTCTTCCAGTCCAGGAAGTGAGCTGGGAGGAAGAATAGGAAGCTGAAGCTGCTCTCTCTGGCTGCAGGTAGTGACCCTGAACCTTGACCTCCAACCTCACCCGTCATAAGTCTGACAATACACACTGACAAAACACAGACGTGCAAACACAGCGGTGTTGCCTACAATTTGCAGATATTGAAGGAACTGTGTCTGGCAACACATGACCTCTAAATAGCTGATCTTTCTGACGTACATGTACAAGTTTTTTAAGGCATCCGAGTCTTCAATAGATCAATAAAGACATTAAAATCCAGAATTATAATTTATCTTTTTATTATTTGACAACAATAACAGCATGTTGCATTGGTTCACTCATTACATTTACAGAAGTGGTCAAGAAAGCTGTATTCATGGACGTTGTTAACACAATCATCCATCTTTCCTTCCTTCCTTTATCACACTGTTTGACGATGCTGGAGGTACAGCTGATGAAGAGACTATTAGGACATAAGCTCTGTCCAAAACCAACCCGCGGACCTTACACATTTATAAAGGTGGCAAAACCAGCATCCATGTTCCTGCCGTCTGCACCAGAGAGATGTAAACCTTTTGAAGTAATGCTGATGTATCATTGATCACACGTGGTCTAGATGTTTTTGGACAGAGCCCATGGCTTGGGAAGGTGACTGACTTTCTGGCGCTGCCTCACCAGCTCCAGAAGAATAACCTACTGCCATGTTTGGAAGGCTCCAGTTTACCCTCAATGGCTGGGTTGGCTTCAGGACGTGGTCTAGACTGGTAGGGGTTCTCGGGGAGGGCCCGCTGGGTCTTTACTTTGGTCACCTACGAAAGAAAAGACACATGCGTCACGGGCTTCATTGAAGTCAGTGTAAACGGTCCACAATTCTTCTTTAAACTTTAAACTTCTAACAGCCATTAGGGGGAAACTCCTCTGGTTGCAAAAGATGGCTGATTAAATGAAGTCTATGAGAAAATGATCCTACTTCTCACTTGATGTATTACCTTAGTGAGCATTCTTAACTGGTGTCAATCAATAGTTTCAAGTCTTCTTCAATACAACAGGATGTTCATTTAGTAAATGATGGTCCCATTTAGAAGACATGTATGCTTTAGGTTTAGGACATGGCTACCTTATGATCGACAGGTCTCTGTCATCATCCAGGTTTCCGTCTTAAAACTTTAACCCTTTCACGGTGTGCTTGTTCATGGAAAGGAATTGTAACATTTTGGTAAAAACAAAGAATGAGCAAAAAGACTTTTCCCTTACATCATGATTTACAGCCTCTTTCATCCTTTCGCCTGCGTTTTCCCTACTTTGCACTTTGTGTGCAACTTCTTTGTCAGGTCTGTCCTTCCTTTACTCTTTTCCTCCGTTCCTGACATGCTCTGGCCTCCACCATCCCAAACACAAGTCTTTGAATTTGTTGTATAGCTGAGCAACCAGAGAAACTTGGTGGACAGTCAACCTGGACATTTTTCTAAGTGACATCAAGTCAAAAGTTTGTTCTTTTGTTTCCTGCTCATGTGACGCGATTCCATGAACGACAGTTCTGTTTGGCAGATGCAGAATGGCCTGAAAGTTGATTGCAGCCATTCACACCCTCCCAGGTTTGTCCACATGTCTTTTCAAAGACGACAGAAATAAATGTCATAAAAAGCTATTGTCAAGATCAGTTTTTGGTCTTGTTTTGACTGCTGCTACCTAATTAGTTGCTGCCAGCATGTTATGGAAGCCCTTTAAAAATGGCAATTTTATGAAAAGAAAAAACAACGCAACACAAAATGCGTGATTTGTCTGCTCAGAACTACAGCCGAATGACACCACGACGCAGACGCAATCAGAGACTCTTGCACAGCCCATAATCAGCCAGAATAGAGCCCATCAAGCGAGCTGCTCCCATTGTGAATGCAGTCAATCCCTCGAATGGCTCACCTTAGACAGGTCTCCCAGCTCGGGCCTCTGCCACCCCAGCTTATCGAGGGCGCAGCCGTCGAAGGCCTGCTGCTGCTTACGGCAGTGCCGCAGTTCCGCCAAGTTTGAATAATCCAGACAGGTCCAGTACTCCGTGAAGGACTCGGCACAGCTGCCCTTGATTTGCCTACGAGGAAGAGTGCAAACAGAATCAGAATAAAATGGGTATAAATAAATAAATATTTTTGGGGCAATAGTCCAAAAACAAATGAAAAGTCACGCTTCACTCATGTCAAAGACTTTAAATAAATTGAGGATTATGACAAAAACATTTTAAGGTCTCCATAAGAAGAACTTTCTTAACTGATCGAGTGAATTAAATTCTTCTAAAGTTTGCTGGCAGTTGCCAGAAGCAGCTAAGAATCAAACCAGGTCCCGGGCGCAATTACAGCTTTTTTTTCAAATCTTTCCTCATTATAATAATTATAGGTATTGCTCTTTCACAGTAACTCTCAGTTTATCTTTGGGGTCAGAGTGTCGGTTGTTTGTTTCGGCTTTAAAATTAGAGGTCATGTGTTTTAGAGAACCAGAAACACAATCTGTTTTAGACAGACAGGCAGGCAGACACACACACACAAAAGCATCTGCGTTGCTGCATGGGCATCAGATCAGGATTTAGGCAAATCGCAGTGCAAAACGTTCAGTAAACACAGACGCAGCAGTTGAGAGTGAGGAACCCCAGACCACTTCCCCTAATAGCCCTCGAGGGCAGTTTTATAGACACAATAAACTCTGGACTGAACTCGTTCATGTTTGAAAATGAACCCTTTTCTTCTTTAGATCATTGTTTAATAAAATAAAATGGCACAGAGAAATTACATAAAGGTGTTGTCGCAAAAAAAATGCAGAAAAAACAATCATTATTAGATTTGTATTAAATTAAAAGTTCATATATAGTACAGTGAAGATAATTATGGAAAAAGCTTTGTGGGAATAAATACTGACTCAATAGAATAACATTATCACAAAGCTTTAAGATAAGCACTGCAACACAGTAACTTACTCAATGGAAAATAACTTTAGAAACACTGGCAACATCCTAGAAAAGTTATTTAAAGTTTGACTAGAAATGTTGTGGGTATTTCTCCTTGTTTTACATTCAGTTTGGTCATGGCATGAGGCATAAACTCACCATAAAAAGAGCATGGAGATGTCCTTTACCATCATATCCTCATGCAATAAGTTTGGTTCTACTTATAATATTTACTACCTCACTGTTTCGGGTTTGAAAAGGGCCTTTTTCTTCATTTTACTTTTATTTTTGTGGGTATTGTGGAGCATTCTTCTTGTATTCACATTCACAAGTTGTCTGTTAATTAATCAATCATCTTTCCTTCCATTAAGATACACATCAGGACATTAATGACATCATATACACCATCACACCCGGAATTTCTTAAAAACAAGAAAATCAGAAGACTTAACATTTAGCTACAAATACTCACCACTGAAAGTTCAGCGCACATAGTACAAACACTGAACAAGCTACGGACAGATGTGTTATGTTTATAACTCTGTCCTTACCAGAATTAACAAGTTATCTTACACTTCACTTTTCTTTTTCTGTAAATTCTGCTTGCTCACCTCCATCCCAAATGGTGCACTCACTGGAACTTCATTTCTTTCCTTCCCTTAAATATCTTTATATATATATATATATATATATATATATATCAGGAGTATTTGGCGGCAAAAAGATTGAAAAGCCTGGGTGAGAGTTACCTGAAGAAGTTGAGTGCACACTCGTTGACTTTCCTCCCTTCTTCTAGACACTTTCTGGGGTCCTTCTCCTCCCAGCGGCAGAGCATGAACTCCTTGTTGGCTTTGTCACACTGGGAGCCATAATGGTGGGCAGCAGCCTTAAGCACCGCAGAGGAGACATTGACCTGGACAGAAACAGATAGTTATAGTAGATAGTAGATAAACGAAGACATTTTAAGACATTTTTCTGAGAGATTATTATTATGTATCCTGACGTGTGTTGATATTAGTGACCCCATTAAAAGAGCTGAAAGAATGCGTTTGATTTGAATATTGGGGATCAATGTAATGTTCATCCAGTTCAGAGACTGCAGCTAAACAGCTAGGCTAGCTAAAATAGTGAAAAGTGCACCTTTTAAAATCTTGCATAGAGCCTGCTTTGTTGTATTTATTGTTTACCTTGTGTATTTAGAACAACAACAATGAAAAATAGACCGTTATGAAAGAGGCAGCTATGAGGTCTGAGCTATTTCTTGGAGGACAACCATATATTATTTTGTCCAACATCTCTTTAAATTATTTAATAACTACAGGAGTGTTGTCAGGTGCGTGGATTGTGTTGACCTCTGATGGGAACTTCAGGACAGATATGATGGAAATGTTTTACAAAATCCATACTGTGCTTTAAGCAGTCTAGTCTCACACACACGATACTCAATATTGAGAATGTGTGAATGCAATTAAGTATATTTCATTAAAGCTAGCTAAAGTAAAACAATGTATTATGTCCTTGGCTATACAACACCACTTCACATGTACTATAACACAATAGCATAAGGTTTACGAGTGGGGAGGTAATAGCATCGAATACAGTGCAATTCTAAATATATTGAATTCAAAAGAAACTTGTAGCTTACATGCACGAATTGTGTTTATTAGATCTGTGATGTTGCCTTATTAGTGTTGGAAGACAACAAGGTGCTGCCAGCTAACACCTGACTTCCAAGGACAAGATCAATGTGTCAAATAACACTGCTGCCGACACAAACCGGCCAGCTTTGTTTCGAGGCAGACATTGTAAAGTTACTGTGACCATAAGGAATTGTATAGGAGCTCTATAAAGCGGGCTTTAAAGACTGCGAAAAAAATGCTGCTAGTGTTGTCAATATAGATATCGGGACATTCGCTAGTTGCATTCAGATATGAATGCTGGTGGATTCATTATACATTTAGATTATCCGACTAACTCTCAGCATTGCAAAGGCAGGTAACACCGGTGGCAAACGTTATGGACTACTGAGCCTGTTTTGAACCAGGCAGCAGGTTCAGTTAGCAAGCGGCTAGATAGCTAGCATGTTCTGCCTTTGCTATGATTTCCAGTCAAGCTTAAAGAAAATAACCGCCGCTCACCTCGTCCACCTTCAGCTCCTCCTGTGACGGGACGTCCAGCGTTGTGGACATGGCTGTGTGTGTGTGTGTGTGTGTGTGTGCAATGAAACAAAACACAGAAGTTTAAACGCAAAACATTCAAGGTCCTCGTCTGACTCCAGGACGAGCGACGACGAGGCCGCGAGAAGGAAGGTCAGTTTGGTTGGGTACCGCAGTCAGCTCGGAGGCGCGTTCTGATGACGCAATCGAGTGCGCGGACAAAGCTGGGAGACGCATGCGCATGCGCACTTACATCCATGTAAACTGTGAAAGTTTGATCAATTTGTTAGTTGTGTTGTCTCTTTTGCTATAAATGGAAATGGTTAAAATGATAAACTGTGACAAACGATGCATTGCTCTTCACGCTGACCAGTTTATGACGTAGGCTTCCTCTGGTGCTCTGTTGCCATGGTGAGATGACACTTAGCCATTGTACGGTATCGCCCAGTTGATAAAACAGTTCTTTGTGCTTGTTTGTTTATTTTGAGAAGAAGCTTGCAAGTAAATGTAGTAATGGAGCTCATCGGAAGCAGTTATAAAGGAGAGACAAAAAATGGCAAGTAAGTGTATTTTTCATGACCGTAAAGACGGCAGGATAACCAATTATATGAAACATGGTTGATTCAGTTTACCTTTGCTATGTGACCACCTCTTCTCTACCTCAGGATGGATGGAAAAGGAGAGTACACGTTTCCCACAGAGAGCAAGTATGTGGGCAAGATGAAAGAGGGGATGTTTCATGGCAAAGGAGTGCTACACTTTCCAAATGGAAATAAATATGAGGCCACCTGGGAAAACGGCAAAGCTAAACAGGTGAGGAGTAGTGTGTGTGTGTGTGTGTACATGTCAGAGTATATGCATCCACATGCATGACTGTGTGTTTCACATTGGTTATAGTTGATATTACATCTGGTCCCTTTTAGCAATCACTCAAAATTATTGTCGTAGTTATTAGGTTTCTCTCCTGTTTTTCACTTCACTTCTCCTCTGATGCAATCCTTCATGGGCTTTTGCCACAACAGCGATCACTCCAATTATTATCATCATTTCAGTTGCTGGTCATTTGAAACGATAGCAGTTCTGAACCATGACTAACCGTGACCCAGACTACTCTGCACTTGCATCCATGTCAGTTCAATAAAACCTACTTCCAATCAAAACAGACCTAAACAGACTGGAAACTATATCTGGTAGCTTATAGGAAACTTGCACTTGAGTTTATGGTCTCAATCGCTAGTTTCATATCTTCTTCAATACAGCATGATGTTCATTTTACAAATTATGGTCCTATTTAGAGTCAAATAGACCAGAAAACGGAACATGCCCTACGTCACTGATCCGCATTCCAAATATGGTAACTTCCGGTCATCGGTTGACTATTTGCTTTATCAAACAGTGCTCTAAAATACAACAAAAATAAGATTACCAGTAAAAATTCAATGACTCATACAAGTTAACTGAACTTTATTTTTTACTTCAGACATATTGACGCGTACAGCAGGAAAAGCACAGGTGTCATTAATAACAATGATCAAGGCTGAGTTCCACAGGTGTTCCAGGGCCCCGCTATACTGTGCATGCTGGCTCACTGATATGGGGTGATAGGACACTTCAGTGGAGCTGTAGCATCATTGATGTCATAACCTAAACTTGTGCATCTCCTGCAATGACCAGTCTAAACGTCTGCTGTGAGAAAGGTCTATATAGAAAAGACAACGCTGAATCTATAGTGTGTGTTATCACACCAGTTGTTAAAATTACAAATTCACCCCCTTAACGTGGGTCTTCTCGATGCCCCGGCGAATAAGCACCTAAAAATGTACATGTTGTACAAGAAATAATGCCATTTTCATGATTGCAAATGATAAGTGAAAATGTTGTCATGCGTCCACATTTTGCAAAATTACTGAACAGTTATTTCATTCCTCAGAAAAACATGCACGCACATACACACTTTGCCCAAAGGACATATTTTTCCACTTTCCCCTAGTGGTTTATATCTATGCAGACAGTTTGGGTTTTATCTGCTGAGGTTTTGAGATATCAATCTCTAAGATTTCCGCCTTAACCCAAAGACAATGGAAGAACATTTAAATTATTTTGTGGCGCTTAAAGCCCTGAGAAGAAACATTTGAAAACCTCAACAGCAACTTATCTCTCCAGAAACCATGTCTGGGGTGGGACAGGATAACTCCCAGACCTTTCTTTTAACAGTTTTCACAGGAGCTACTTTTTGCCAAAGACACAGCCCCAAATAAAACTTGTTTGTTTCGCCTGTTGAGTGTGTATTTTTCTTTGAGGAGCACAAATGAAACTCCATTGTATAAGGGTGGTGGAAGATGTAAATATCATGACATTGTGGCACATAACATTGAAGCTATCTTCATGGCAACACACCATAGAGGTAAGTGACATTTTTATTTATTTATTTTGTGCTTTCTGTTGTAATTTGGGTGATCTGACCCATCGAAGTCTATGGCTGAAGAATGAGGATGATTTCACCACTGTGCTTCCTCACAAGGGATCATTGATCTTTGCTGATGGTCTGCAGTACCAGGAGAAGGACTGGGACTACTGTGATGGATACGACAGGCGCTTCTACAGTGAGAGGTGCAACGGACTCAGACCTGCAGGTTGCAAATTCATTTACTTGCTTGTGTATTCGCTCATTCGGTCCGATGACAGTGGTTTCTTCACTATCCCACTCTCAGACATCTCACATAAATTAGCTTGAAATATAATAACAGTAACACACACCCAAAGCCGCTAAAATGACGAGCACATGTTCAACAGTACAGACCACAAAAAACAAAAGATCAGCTAAGTGCGTTCATTGATTCTATGATCTATATACATCACTAACCTGACAAATAGATAAACTTCCCATCACTTTAAACGTATGAGCATTTCACATGACACTTTAACTCGGGGGAAACATTAGAGCCATCAGAAAGGACTGAGATTTGAACACATCATAATAATAATGACTTTTGTTAGTAGTTGTAAACCACCGCCGTTTAATACAAAACAACTACAACTACATACAGAATCTCAGCTAACTGATCTTCATCCGCCACGCGTCATTCCTGATGGATGCTACGACTGTGGGGATGGTTTCTATGACCCCAATACCAGAGTCGTCTCTTCCTACACTGGCAGATTCCTCAGGAATGCAGGTAAGACAGTAAATATCCTGTTATTTTCACTGTGTTAGCCCTGTGACACCAAAGGTGACTGGCTTACCGGAGATGTGTCCTCTAACATGTAACCCCTACCTTTGAACAATCCTTTGCCAGTAAATAATGGATACCTTCCAACTTGGACATATTTTGTGAGGCTTACTGGCTTACTGTGAGGTGAACAAAAGAACTACAAACCAGATATTAAACTCAAATTTCAAAATTCAAAAACATCAAATAATCAAAATTGTACCACCGTTTCTCACGGCTTACTTCGCTGTAGTGTGCGCACATCTTTTTCCCACTAATTTGAGGCCAAATTGGCTCCATCTGAGTGTTGAGTAATATCCAGGCATCTTAGCCTTTTGTGCCAAAGAAAATGAGAAAGATGAAAGTCAAGAGCAAACAGAAATTTCCAATTTAAATTAAGTATGCACAGTTTTATGTCCAAAAAAAAGCCCCTTGTCAGTGATAGATTGCTGTATATTAAATATGTTTACATAGTAACTTAATAAAGAAGCGCCACTGATCAACAGTCCAGTGTATTTCCAGAGCCTGCTTTAGTGTGAGCTGTAGTTTGCACCTATGGTCAAGCGAATGGTTTGTTTTAGGGCTTTGCCGGAAATGAACATGCACACGGCTCTAGGATAGAGTGGACAATGTAATGTATTGGGGTTGTTTGTTTGCACGTCCGTTATCATCACATACCTGGACAATGTCTGCTTAGTGTAGACTGCCACACTCATTGTTTGATATAGTTGAATTATTCAAGGAAATTAATGCCCTCTCAGGCCAAAACCTCAATAAGATTCAAGAGTTAAAAGTCATACATACAATCAGCCAAATTAGTAGTGAGGGAGGCCACAGAAAAGGCCTTACTGAAAATACTTTGAAACATGCAACCGCTCTTGTATTGAATTTGTCTCAGGCAGGACCCGTTGTCTTTGCCCATTTTTTATTATTTTTTTAAATAACTGCATCTCTGAAAGCATTTGGCCATATGGGAAAGATTTGATAGCAATGAACCTATGGAGTGATGCTAAATGGATTATCCCTGGATTCACTGATGGAAGATTATTGCTACAAGTCATCTGATAAGCATGCTTCCTCAGGCTATTGCAACTTTTTTTTTTCTCCCTTTTGTTATTTGTCAAAAGTGGAAAATTCAAGACACATTTTTCCACTGAACGGGTGCCCAGATTTGGAGCTCCTGATTTGAAGTGAATGTGATCTGTCAGGTGTCCAGATAGGAATTCCCAAATTCTGACATCCTCTGCTCATCATGTCTCCTATGATTTTACATCACTGGACAATGTTGTGAATTAGGCAGCGGGTAATGAATTACATTCTAAATACATGTCTTTTGGCTCACCGAGGTTTGGTCCAGTTTTATTGCTGTGTTTGACATTACTGTTTTTATCTGACACGTGCAGTGCCCAAACAGCTTTGATCACAGATACATGCATGGGGGTGTTGTACAAACGTGCATGACCCTTTGCTTTTAATAGCAGAAATGCAGGAAGCATGCAAATCAGGCAATATTTTGGTGTTCTGTCATCTTTAAAGAATTCAGACACAGTGCAGCAGTGATGATCCTTGCTGTTTTTAACATAACAAATCTAGAAATGTGTCAAGATATGATTCCTGGCAGAAGTTTAAGGTATGACTTACAAGCTCCCTAAGGTAAAAATGTATTTTTGGGCAGACCATTTGCATTCAGATGAGCTACTTGCAACACAGATTAGTTTTAAAAGCACACGTATCTCATAACATATGTGGAGAGAGAGAGAAGGAAACAGAGGAGAAGATCCACATCCTCGCCAGATGTGCATTTGCAAGAAGACAAAAATATGTTTTGGGATTTTTCCATGATGCGGGTTGTTCATCATCATTACAGCTCTGGTATTGATCAGTGGAGTGACGGAGAGAAAGAGAGAAGAGGAAAGTTGGGATGGAAATGAATCGGAACTGAACACTCCAATAATACTCTGACTCTGTTTTTAAATATGGAGTCCAACAGGAACTATTTAATTGGCGCGTGCCTGTTTATGTGTAAGTGGCTTACGCTACACATCGCAAACACAAACTACCGTATGTGCGCTCTCCCTCCTGTCTTGATGCGCGTTTCTTGAGAAGAATGCTCCTGTATCCGGTATGGATTTATTTTTCAACCCTTGGAGGCGAAGGCACATTTGTCAGAGTGGGTGTGATAACAGAATTTATTGCCTCACAGCTTCCGCCCAGGATGAGGACTGCGGGGATGATGGGACACGGGGAAGACTCACCCTCCCAGAAGGGGACGTTTGCTGCAGCAAGGAAAGAGGAAGGAGCTCCCCATGTGGCCGTTACAAACTGGTGGATGTAGGACAAGGAGGCCTCATATCTAGTTTAAACTGCCCTCCTAAGTTATTGTTGCCAACTTGGACAAACAGCCCTCCTTGGCATAGAGCCAGCTAGCAAAACAATAGGATCTGTCGCTGATATTCCCCCAGAGGTTATTGATTATATTTGGAGTTGAACAGATTTCTTGTCATGGAGGAGCTTCTTTGGAGTGATGTGCCGAGAATACTGGAGACCTGTGCAGAAATGTGGCACGATGGAGGAAATGGAGGGTGGTGAGAGTAAGTGTGTCAGTTGGGATTATTAGGAACCTCCCATCACAGATGATATCCACAGGGTTCAAATGTTAGATCACTGAAACACATTACTGAAAGGCCTAATAATTGTAGGGTTGGTGGTTTCTTCCACATGTCGAAGTATTCTCAAGCGAGACATGAATGAATGTAACGCAAATAATACTACGAAAAAATGGGATGTTTGACCCCCTTTCTGGCCTGCTCAGCACTTTAAAAACCAATGTATTTCACTTCACTCATTAGTTTTGGGCATGGACCAGGAAGCATTTACACAGATTAGAGTCTTATTGCCTCATGGCACTGGGCGTCGACCAAAATTACTCTACCAGAAAATGGTGCAGTCTTTTTAACCAATAGCTGATGACATGTGCCCTCCGTTAGTTACACGTTCCCACTGGGCAGACAAAGGACATTGCTTCCTATATTTTTGTTACATTTGTTTTCTGATTAAATCTAAGGAAAGATGTGCCATTCACTCGCACCTTCATGCTTGATTGCATATCTTTAATTCCAAGTTGCATCTGGGTTTACAGCATTCGCTTGGTTTGAATGATGGACTCAGTGCTTCCAAGTAGATTTTAGAACATCTGTAAGACAGTTGTCAGACGAGGAGTCAAACAGGTCATATGGATACAAAGACACCTTCTGCAATACACAGAAGACAAAAAGAAAGGAATGTCTTGAGAGTGTGTGACATTGCAGTGTGTGTGTGTGTGTGTGTGTGTGTGTGTGTGTGTGTCAGTGATGAGTGAATGCAGGTGGTGAAAGATGAACATTCAGGGATCACAGACTTTGTTTCTTCAATGCTTGAGATTTGAATTAAGATCTGATTTTTTTTATTTTATTTGAATGTTCATTGTGTCATGAGATCATTACAACAAACATGTGCTTCCACTTACAACCACCTCCACGTGTCATAGTTAACCAGCCCAGCTTAAAATACACCCAACAGATTTCAACACAATGAAATTACTGTTAAACCTGAATCACAAATCACATCATCAACAAACAACTCTTAAAGGCTATTTTCTATCCCAAACCTCCAGACACATAATTGTACTTAATTTGTCATTGCTGATGAAGATTGTTACTCAAGTTTGAAGGTAGAATACAAAACATGGATGCATAAAACTGCAATTAAAAAAGAATGAGAGGAAAAGATGCATAGGCCACATCTGCACAATCAAATCTCCACCACGTACTGATTTGTTCTGTTATTACAAACAAACACACACACACACACACACACACACACACACACACACACACACACA
>NW_022280046.1:1432182-1446112 GCF_004355925.1 Anarrhichthys ocellatus
ACACACACACACACACACACACACACACACACACACACACACACACAGTCAGTCGTGTGTGTTCTCTCTTGGCAAAGGTCTGCGGTTGCAGCGGCGGCGGCGGCAGCTCCAGCAGGGGCCATGTGTTGCCATGTTGTTTGTAGCACTTTCCTGTTTCTGGAATAACCGCTTCCCTTTGAAACCCCGCACAGAAAGAGTTCCACTCAGAAAACATTCCACTGCCAAGGAAAACACCTCTGGTGACCAAACCACGGCCCCTCCCTTTGTCCCCGTCCAGTGGAGGTGTTTCACAGAAGATAAAATCAGCCGAGGCCCTTTAGGGAATGGAACATATCCTCACGCTGCCTTTCCTCAAACTCTCATTTTTTTTGTTATCTTAGAACCAAAACAAAAAAGAAATCCCCAATGAAACAGGATTCACATGTTAATCCCGTGAGCTGTGACAGATGGATTAATATTCTTGAAGATCAGTATCTCTCTTTCAAAGCTAAAGAAACTGGAAGACCGCTGCTGTTTTCTGTGATGTCATTGAGACATTGAATTGGAGACAGACATATTTGAATGTTTATTTGAGCTTTCACATTCAGATAAGTGTGATTTCACTGTGGTGCCTGAACTCAGAAACCACAAAATGTGCTTACATATATCACATATAACTCTGTGTCACTGTCGGTGAACCAGGTTCAGAGTGTGACAGTGTCATAGTTCTCCTTTTTTTCTCTTTATACTAATACCATATCCAGCAGAATGCAATCATGTCTTATGCAAATATCTAAAGGTACAAGAAAGCAGATTTTTTTTTCTTAAGTGTGTGTGTGTGTGTGTGTGCGCGTGTGTTAATTCGCAAGCATTAGGCTGGAAGGAAACACTTTTCCCTCTGAGTGTATTTTAAGGATTAAGATAAACAGACATTAACAAGGTGCCATTATCGCTTCCACACTCTCTCTCCTGTGTACGTTGCAAAAAAAGGTCGTCCATGCAGGTTGTTGCAGTCGAGATGGATATCAACCAGAAAACAGTTTCAAAAACAAGTGTGTAGTGTGCTGCACTCCATTCACGATTAAGGTTAATAATTTCTCTGAAATTTGCCCTACAAATGTGACAGTGTCATTACTTGAGAGAACCAAAATATGACTTGATGTTTTTTTTCTGTTTTTATCAGTCTAACTGCAATATCCCTAATCACAGAAAAGATGAAAAGAGTGATCGGTCTATAAATTAAATGTATTGACTTGCAAAAACAGCTAAATCACAAAAATGTCCTGCTGTCCTCGGATTGCAGGAAATTACCTACAAATACCAGCCACCTGTGCCCTCAAATAACCCAAGGTACCAATTACATATGACATAAATCCTGAGATAAACGCTGCTATATACTCAAGAGGGCAGAATTACAGCAAATATGAAAATGCCCCCAATCTAATTATCATTAGGGAAGGTTGTGGTTTGTGGCTAATTGAGGTCAGTCGAAACGTAACGATGTATAGGCTTCAATAATTACCTTCTCAAATGCGTTACAAAGACTGTTTTTGCGTGGCAGCTGTCCGCGTGTCCGGTATACGTTCAATTGACCTCCCGATCAGAACCAGGTAGAGAGGAGAGACAGGCCCAGAGAAAGAGAGGAGCGGGCCGTTTTATACTTGAAGTGGCTGTTGGTGTTGACGCCTGGCAATTACACACAATCAGTCCGAGAGCTGCAGACCTTGCTCCCCCCCCCCCCCGTACAATGGAGCCCCGCGCGCAGTGGAACCTGGGGGGTGAGGCCCGCGCGCCGCTCAAGTGCGTGCAGCTGCGTGCGCTCCAGAGAAAGCTCACTTCCCCCGCAATTAGCTACTCATTTCAGTTTTAACAATGAAAAACTGGTTTATTATCAGCTCCTCTGGCAGTCGTTTCGGTTTAAAAAAAATTGGCGTCCACTTTTTGGGGGTTATTATTTATTGGTGTCTGAAGTGGCTCTGAGAAGTTCTTTTCTAGTAATTGTCAGGCTTATCTTGATTTGACAAATTTACCAGAGACTTGAATGGCACTTCACCGTTGCAGCCTCACACACAGAATGACCTGTGGTTTAATTATGCAGGCTACTGGTTATTGGAGTTTTTCAATTAAACGCTTTACCTTCACACCTCAATCTGTGGTTTGTATTGTTATTCTCATTTAATCATGGGTGTTAAACACTGTTAACTGTGCTGTTTAAAAAAAAATATATATATACTTTGTTTCCATTACTATTAACACACATCAAAGCAATTGAAATTTAAATCTTTCCAACAGTTGACTCCGACCATGAGTGGATTGTGCGGACCTGTCGCAAAGCTTGGGACGAGGTTGTTGGCGTTGATCGTGAAAAGTCTGTTGCAACTGGACCGGAAGAGACCAGCAAAATCAACTGAGGCGTTTATGAATAGCTTATTAAAACTGCTTTTGTTTTACATGTATTTGTTTAAGATGTATACAATTAATTAAAAAACAAAAGGTTAGGTTCATACTGTATTTTTTATGTTGTGATTATTTACCTTCTTTTTCAGAAATCCTCCTTATATGCAGTATATTGTAGAAGTTCTTGCTGTCAGTGCATTCATCTTTATTTCCATGTGTGTGTTTTAGACTAGTTTCAAACGCAATATGCACAAGCAACATATGAAACTGATCATTTTAAATGTACTATATGTTGTTTTGAGTTAAGTTGTTGGTTGTGCAAACATACTATATTTATATTAATTCCATCTGATGTCATCAGCAGGTCTGCTAAGAAGCATTTATGACTGAATATCACTTTCCGTGGTGAAAAGTCAAATACCAACTGTCCAAAGAAAGTTGTTATGATCCCAGACAGGAATATCTTTGATTATATCTATTGCACATTCAAATCCTGACAATAGGTGTTCCTGCATGCAAAGATATAAATAATATACAAAATAATATAATGGAGGTATGTTAGTCTATGTGTCAGTATATAAGATTATATCAATTTAGGCTTCACGTCGCAGTGAAAAGTGTTGTCTCCTAAACAACACATTACAAAATATACTTATTTGATGGTCATTTACTCCCTTTAACGTTTAATCAAAATAAACTGTCTGTAGAGGATGTAAATAAAATGAATATGATGTCAAGTATTTAAAAGCAGCAGTTATTTTCACAAACAGAATCTTCCACGATGCACCCTTTCTGCTTCATGGCAAATACACCATCACACAAAAAAATGCAACTCACAACATCTCTCTCTCTCTCTCTCTCTCTCACAGACACACACACACACACACACACACACACACACTAGGATGAACATATCTATCCACAAAAATAGGAGGAACCAACACAACCAAAGAACTAAACATCATGCATGATTACAGAACACATGGAAAATACAATTACTTAATATTGATTTATTTAATTTGTATCTTTGTCATTTGAAATACCCTACCCCATTGAGCCTAATTTAATCTTGGTGCCTCACATGTTCTTTGCTTTGTGCCACACATGTTTGGGGAAGTAAAAGTGAATAATTGCTTCCTTCATTTATCCTCACAAATGATTCAAAACCACAAAAATATCACATTCTATTTTATTGCATTTTAGTACACAAAACATTTATGATGCACAGTCTATCAAATAAACTTTTTTGTTGAATTTCGTTTCATGTTTTTTAACAAAACAAAACAATTTCAGAGGAAAAAAAGTGCTTTACAGGGATTTACCATCTCAATAAATACAAGGACACTGAGGTCTTGTTGGATCCTGTTCTTCACACAATGGCCATGGCACTAAAATACAGATGCACACTCTCTACCCCTGCCAATACACACACACGCACACACGCACACACACGCACACATCTTACTATGTACAACCCCAGTCTGTTTCATATTGTCCATATTGTACCAAGACACCAACACTCCATTTCCCTTTGTGCGAGAGACACACACACACAGGGTGAACAAACAACATTAGAAATGATAAATTAGTGACAATACAATTGTTTGGAAATTTGAAAATATGTAACTAGTAACAGATTTTGTAGTTTGACTAGTATGCTCATCTCAGACTTCCCTTTGTTTCTCCGTCATGTAACATGATCGCCTAAAATTGGTTTGCTTCTATAATGTTACAGCCATAATTTAATAACACACAATTCCAGACTTTGTGCAATGTGGTTTTCCTTCTTGATTAACAGTCAAGTTGCTGATTTTCTACCAATGGCAGGTTTAAAATCCTCGTAATTTGTTCCAAACTATAGAATTAAAAAACACTCAAATCTTTCTTTCGAGACAAATTACACACTGAAATGTTAATAAGCCGATTCAGTGCTGTAAGGTAGTAATAATTGAAACGATAAGGCACACAATGTTTCATTCTTTAACAAAAATCTAGTTCTACACCGCATTGCAGTGAAAATTGACCAAAAATGTAACACAGAAGTTTTAGTTTTTTGAGATGTCATACAGTCACTTTGTCAATCCGAAAGAAAATATTTCAACAGTCAACTTATTTCATTTACATACATGTTTCCTTCATGGTTGCTTAGAGAGAAGAGAGAGGAGTCTTACCTCTAATGTGGTCTACTGCGTGTGACGGGCCCTTGGGCCAATATGACAGTCCCCCTTTACATTTTCCCCTCTTTGTTTATCTTCAGTATTCTGACATCACCCAAGAGGCTTCCTTCCTGCGTCCTTGGTCAGTTTCATCCCTTTGAAACTTCCTCTATCAAGTTGAGGATGTATTGGTGGAGTGGAGGATGCAGTACATATGAAGCAAAATGGGTCCTTTACGTGGTGTAAAATACAGTCAGGGATATTCCTGTCCTCAGGAAGAAAAATAACACAATGACGTAAGTTTTTCCTCGTTCTTCCATTCCTCTTTCCTGGGCAGGGCTCCTTGTAAGATATGTCTTTTCTCCAATCTGACTCCTGCATGACCTCCGGGTCAGGTTCGCAGACTTCAGTGATGGAGATCAAGGGTGAGGATCCGGAGGTTTGGGGGTCATAAGGGTCATAGTGGTGGAGCGCTAGCGGCTGAGGGGGAGCTGGGGCAACGACATGGCCTGGTGAGGGAGACTCTGAGAGGTCAGCATGGAGAAGGGATGACCTAGAGAGCACACAAATAAAACAGAAGAAAATAATTTTTAAATAGTGAAATAAAGAATATACTGACGAACAAAAGCTAGACCGTTTATTTGACTACATACTGCACAAACTACAACTCACTGTCGATATACCCGTGAAGGGCCACCATGCGCGCCCGCTCAGGACTTCCAAAGGGAGAGTAATGCAGCTCATCGGGCAGGGACGAGGGTATCCTGGACTGGAGATGACCTGGGGGAGCCCCACTGTGCTGGGGCGTGTGCTTTTTGTGTCTTGCTCTGCAGTTTTGAAACCACACCTATGAAGACGCAATGTAACCAGACATCATGTAGCTATATTCTTAAAAACAAATATGTTGTTTTATTTCAAAAGTACAATTTTAAGAATCATAAATGACAGACAAAACATTTAGAATATATTTTTTATTATGAATGTGTACACATGAACATTTTAATATAATCTATTAGCAGAAAACACAATTTTACCTTTCCTTATTTTACTCATTGTATGGCTGGATCAAGCCTTAGGTGTTTGTATGTTGCTGAATACACACAGCAACAACCGTGCCATAACACAAGTAAATAAATTAGTAACAGAAGAAAGTGGATATCTCTGTACTGACCTGTATAACTCTCCTGCTGAGGCCTGTCATGTCGGCTAGTTTCTGTAGCGTCTGGGCATCTGGATTGTTATCTTGGGCAAACTGAGCTTGCATGATCTGCATATTGAGGATAAAACATTAGCATGAAATCAAACGCTGCTAAAAATTCCGATGATTGAAGAGATCATTTCACATTGGATTTAGGGTTAATAATGTGTAGCTGAGAGTGCTGCACATTTACAAAAAAGGCTTCAAATTGTATTAAAAACACAGATTTTAAGCTGAGATTGGTGCGATGTGTGTGTCTGACCTGTAGCTGTTCTGCTGTGAACGATGTCCGTGCCCTTTTGGACGGTTTGGGCTGACTGTCTTGTTCTGTTGGAACTGCTCCCTCTAATGTGATACCATTACCTGAAAAAAAAAACACAACGGCAGACATGTGAGACAACAGACAAATGTATTGAATAAGAACTTGAAAAGAAAAAAGATCCCAGGAGATGTATTTGAACCACAGGTCTTGGACACCATATCATAAAGGGAGCTCTTGGGCTCTTGTAACATGACCACTGAGAAATCAAAGAGAAGCAGGCCAGACATATTAAACAATCAATGATATGAGAAATAAGAAATTGTACACATTTAATTATGAAGTCTTCCTTTTGCTTGCAAATTCAGATAACCTCAGTTTGGGAGGACTCTTGAGCAAACATCTGGACAGCCACAGAGAAACCAATTGCCAGAGCCGCTACTCACCACTCTCAGCCGCTCGTTTGAGGTTCTCCACCATGGTGTCGTAGTGGGTCCTACACAGGACCTTCTCCTCCACCAAGCCAAACTCCTCTCCCGTGGACAACTGCCTCTTACACGAGTAGCACGCAAAACATGCCAAGTGGTATGCGTTTCCCCTCGCACGGCGCACCCAGTCGCTGGCGAATATCTGCCGCCCACAGCGGGCACACTTAGTACCAAACCTACTGTGAGGGAGAGAAAAAGAGAACAGAGGCAGAGGAGGAGAAACGGGATGAGGCATTAGTGGTTCATTGATTGGGTAAAAGCAACATTTCGGTAGAGAAAATTGCTGCAGTAGATCATCTTTTAAATCTAATCTTAAAGCCATTCCAAGATCGTACACACATTATTAAACATAATGAAATAAACATGCAAAGACGTCCTTTTCTTTGCGATTATTTTTGAGAGAGCTAAAGTTGAAAATGTGTGTTTTATATTCTTGGAAGTTTTGGCAGAGCTCAAAGGGTTTAAGGAAGAAACCCTGGAGGAGGATGTGGCCTTCAGAAAGGACTCCTGACTGCGGCTGCAAGCTGAGCCTTGAATGCAAACAAACCAACACCTGCAATTTCCTGTATGATGCATGAAGGCCCTGACATGTGCACATGCGCACACACACACACACACACACACACACAGACACACCGGGGAACAAAGCAACACACATGTAAAGCAGGGTGGCTTTACACACAGCGGAAGATGAAGAGAGACTTGGATGACATCACTCTAGATCGCCCCGCTGTAACTGATAGCAACAGTGAGGTCAGGCGGCATATAAACCTAAACCACCTGACTTACTGTTCTGAATGGGTGGGTGGATGAAAGATAAATGGACAGAAAGATATGGAAAGAGAGAGGCTATATGCAGGGAACGGGTTCGTCAGCAAATGCTTTAAGACAATTCCTAAATTAGCTCAAAACAAAATATGAATGTGGAAAATAAACATGTTCTTTTCATTTGAAGTATTTGAATATGTATAAATGTGGACAGAATGAGACTAAGCCAAAATAAACACTGCCATAGATTTAAATACCCCAACATTCTTAATCTTTCAGAGATAAGTGTGCATTAGTCACTTTCACAATTTCTTTTTTGACTTCGCTACCCTGTCTGTGGCCTCATTCCCATTTAATCCCACTGAAGATATAAATCTTTTTAAATGGGTCACAAAGATATAGTTTGTTTTTTTAAAGGCTAAATAGTTCCCGAAAACAGCTGGACACTGTATTTTTTGCCCAAACATTGCCCAAACAATAGTGAACAATGCATTTGATGGGAACTATTTTTGATCTGCGGTTCAATACACATTTGGTGTTTCAGCGAGTATTCACAGCAGCAGGACTGTGTAGAACTGACTCTAAATAAACTGCGGTGCCCATGTTCATCGTGTCATGTGACCCATGAATGTGTTCATAATAGGTTTAGCACAACAATGTAGGTCTGTGGCAGAGAGGAATAAGATGCATCAGGCTTTGGCTACACAGTTAGTTTGGGTCTTTTAATGGGATTTGTAGGAAATACCCCAAAAATATGGAATAACACTATCCTCCTTTAACTTAGATTGGGTTCACTGAGCAGCTGGCACTGAGGAGTATCCAGAAAACTGCACTTTAATGCAACTGGAATATTGTATACATTTCCTGTTTTACACCACAATCAAAAGACATTAAGCCCCTAATTTAAGAATGCATTGTGGGTTTAATGGGTATGAAACACTTTACATTTGAGATGTCATGGCTAGGTTAAGAGCCATTGTTAGGGTCAGCAGCTGCCAACTCTGGTGAAGGAGGCAGGATTTGTAAGCAGCCTGCGAGAAAGCGCCGCCGCAGGGGTAAAACTGGGGGCAAGAAGCATAACGGCGAACTGGTTTCAGCTCAAATTAGGAACATTTCCACATTGATGGGAGCTGATGGCTGACTCAACATTTTCCCGTTCCTGATGCTTCTTCTTTTTTTTACGCAGTCCTAATTTCAGCAGAGCAGAACGTAAAGAGCAGCGATAAAGAGCACAGCATCACCAACATGAGCCAAATTCAAAGACCTGTCAATAGTTGAAAGGTATGGCGGAGGCAAGGACTGGGAAGGGCATGATGAAAAGGAAAGACATGGAGGGAGGAGGTAAGTGACTGAGGGAAATAGCAAAGTAGACGGCGTCGATGGCAGAGAGAGAGAGAGAGAGAGAGAGAGAGCAGGGGGACGGAGAGCACGAGGGTTGCCAAGTGAGTGGGTTTGGCAGTGTATCAGTGCACTCAAGTCCACTCTATCTGGGATGAAAGCATACTATAGCCCTGACATCCCACAAACTCGTACCCCTCCTCATGTATATGAGCTTGTTGGAAGGAAGTTACATTTTTCTGCTTGTATTATATGGTCAGGAATATTTAATCGTTAACTGCCTACTGTTTGAGGATCCACCTCTTATCGCTCTCATTCTGCGTCTGTTTGCCTGTTTTTATTATCACTGTCAAGGTAACGACAACAATGTCCAAACACAATAACAGCATCTACAGCAGCAGGCCTGGCGTTCCTTATAACAAACTAATTCAAATCAGCATTAGAGCCGTGAGGCCGCGAGACTTTGAGGTGAACTTGAAATACAATTAGCTGGCGTAGCACTTACAGAGCGCTTAAGTTGTCACAGATATGTGCAACTTAACCAACAAACCTCTTACAACCCAATAAAGCCACTCCGGAGACAAATCAAATCCATGGCTTACTGTAGTGTGTCTGTGTGTATGGCTTCAGATTGTTATGGAGAATTCCAGGCTGTTTCTACAGTAAAAGAGGAAAACATTGTGGAACATTGTGGCTAATGTGGCATGACAGCTTTCATGCTCGGAGACAGAACACAGAAAAGCTGCAAATCATCCCGTGTTTTAACCCCCCTCCTCCTCCTCCTCCATCTTCTTCTCCTCGGACCCCTCCCTCCCTCTACCCTGTCTTTTTTTTTTTTGTATCTCGTTTTGTCTTTGTACCAAAAACCTGGTGTTTATTTTGGAGTCATGTCAATCCTCATGGACCCCCTGCATCACTCACAAAAGGGAAAATCCTACACCGCATAACTCCCGTTACCCCCAGACCTCTCCTATTTGCTCCCCTTCTTACGTCTAATCTTTACTTTTTTTTTTACAGTAATTCACCTGCTGCTGAAAGAGTGGTTTGAGGAGGTACACGTTTTTTGGATTATTTCTGATGTGCTATGAGAATACTATAATCTCTATTAGATTTGTCCTGAGAGAGTTATTGCGGTTTTAGGACGTGAGGTTCCTGTTAGGCCTTTTCGTATGGGAATCAAAGACGGGGAAGTGATCTAAATACTTTCCAGAAAACATCTTTTAACAGATTTAAAATATTATCAAGCTTTACCGTATTAACCCTGCACAAGAGGAACCTTGATATTTTCACTCTCTGTTCTTTGAGACTGCAGTGACTGTGAACACGGGCAGTTTTCTTTGTAATCTGCTTTACAAAATAAACAATATATTTAATTGCTTCGACTGTCTTCATTTGAATGTGAAGCATTGTGTGACAGATGTCTTATTATAATTTCAATTAATTCAGTATTTAATAAAACTCAAAATCACCCGCTCTATATCGGTTACTCGTCTTTGTTGCTATGGAGACCTAATCAGCTAACCAGAGGTAGGTTGATGAATAATTATTATTACAACGCACACACACACATAAAGAGACATGTACACATGCATGCATGCACACATCTCACCCACAAAGTTCCCTACATACATGGACTCTGGTTACACTGTCAGCATCCCAGGGTGCCCCTGATTAGTGCAGCAATGCAACTTCCTGTGTGGCCTGCAGCTCACGGACGAGGATGATGTTTCTACGGAGTGAGGCGAGGGAGGGGTGCAGGGAGGCGAAGGGGGGGCAGGGGAGGAGGCTGATAAAGAAATGGTTTGCGTGTGTGTGTGTGTGTGTGTGCGTGTGAGCAAGCCCCTGAGGCCTGACATGGGTTTGAGAGGCACAGCATGGGCTCTGTCCTGCGCCCCCTATCCCGACATACACACACCACCTTCCTCCCCCCTCACCATATACACACACACACACACACACATATGGAGGGAAACCCACTCTGATTTCCTGCTATTACGCCCCATTAAAGCAGCTGTCAGTCCAAAGCCAGATGAGAGGCTGACACAGATGAGGAAATATCTCCAGGGGTTTGAACTCAGCCCAGAGGATCTGGACTCGCTGTGGTGTTTAGCCTTGTATAAATCTGGCCTAAACCCAGATTACAGTTTATATCTACAGAGGTAACCATCGTAGGCTACAGGTCCCAGCTCTGCAGCAGAGCTTCACTGTTGCCGCAAGATTTTCTAAATCATGTCTTGTTTTCCAGTGTGACCAAGGAAATCTAATCCAAACCTACAAATAGTATTATGCAAATGAGGATTGTTCTCCAGAGAATGTAATCATATTGAGGAGAAGATTTGCAAAATAGTTAGACCTTTGATATATCTAGACTATTAAATCAAATCTATTTTGACTTTGCTTGACATTCTTATATTTACAGTCACTCATCACATAGATATAAATAATACATTTTGATGTATGAAACGTCTACACTAGTTTGTACCATTTATCAGAATAAACAAATAAATGGCTATAGTGCCTTACAAATGCAGAGAGCAGTAACTACACAACCTCGGAAGTTAGAATAAAAAACGTTCCAAGGCAACTTTGTCAAGCTAACAACCTTAATTTACACCCATTGTCCACAAACAAATTATGTTCTTAGTTTATTTGTATTTGAACAAATGAATCTTAACTATATGTGATTTAAATGTAGCTCAACATGCACCAAATCAATTTCACTGGAGTCGTAGGCTCGGATTGCAGTCACTGCTCCTCTGCTAAACTCGGCTGGTAAGATTCAGGCCTCTATCTCTTCTTTTTCTCCGTTGTGATTCTCCATTGTGAGTACAGGCAACAGCAAAAATGCGTAAAGGGTGTTAAAGACCTGCACTTCCAGGCTCAAAAACAGCTTCTATCTCAGAGCCATCTTTGAATTGAACTCCACAAAAGACCCTCCACCAACATCATCACACCCCCACACCGCAGGACTAAGGCTGGGATAGTTTTAAATAAGGAAATGTATTTATAGGTCACTTCTATTGATGTTGATAAGTCACTTCTTATTAAAATCTATCTTTGTAATACTATGTCAGGGGCTTGTGTGATTCTGTGATTGTGTCTAAGAGCTACGCAGCAAATGTTGTTGTACAGTGTGTGCAACGACAACAAAGACTTTGTGTTTGCTTCTATTTTAATTATTATCAAGATGCAAAACGGACCCATGATTTGAGCCTAAATGGGAAACTCCACGTGGAGAGCTTTGCAGTTGATGTAGGCTACTGTTGCACACTGGTTGACAGAAAACGGCTGCATGAATACGTGTAATCTATTGTGTGCCTTTAAATGAAATACAACAAATGAAAGCCAAACTTCTAATCCTTATCCTGTTGGGTCGACAATGTGGACACATTTATCGCTTCTATATTAAGGCATGCTTTTTACTCACAATAACTGTATTTCATATAATTACAGAGTATTTCTCTACACCTGCACCACTAATTAGTATTTTCTATTGCTCTGACATATTTCAAATCCTCTCTGCGAGTTAAATGCTGGCTCAGAGTCCAGTGAGCGGTGTCGAGGGCTAGAGGGCTGAGCGGTGAAGGAGCATTTAAATGGGGACGGGTGAGGTAAAATATTATTAGGAGGTGGCAGAGCAAACACGAAAATCTCCATTTTGTGAAAAAAAATTGCAAAATGATTGGCAGCTGCTGGACATGTATAAATAAACAGAGATCTCGGTGTGTATTTGCGTGTGTGTGTGTGGCTGTGTCAGCGTGGACGTGTGTGTCTGTGTGTGCACGTTCTTCAGAGTTGTAAATGGAGGCAATGTGTACAGTGCATTCTTGCTAATATGTAAATGTTTCATATTCATGTTTTCATATTTAGGCGTGTGCACATATCCGTTTTATCTGTGTGTGTTTTTTTAGTTTGGATAGAAGTTACATTCAGGACAGAAACATGCTGACCAGGCACTCGGGGCAGTCTAATTGCTGGTCTGGAGGCCTGAGGGTCTGGGCTGGAGGACGACTAATTGCTGGTGATTATAAACCTCAGAGCGGTGGCTTGGTGTCAGGTTTCGATCAGACAAACAGCAAAGCTCACACACAGCTCCAAGCAGTCACACATGTGCACACACAAACTGATGTGCACAGTGCATGTGTGTCCATATATCCACCAGCTTCAGGCTATACAGCACAGAATTTTACTATATGCTGTTGTGTGAACCCCATTTCACCTCAGATACCACACGCTAACATCACACAGGCACACGTATAGAATC
The DNA here is from genome assembly GCF_004355925.1 of Anarrhichthys ocellatus. Lineage (NCBI taxonomy): Eukaryota > Metazoa > Chordata > Actinopteri > Perciformes > Anarhichadidae > Anarrhichthys > Anarrhichthys ocellatus. Next base: position 1,445,030 of record NW_022280046.1, read on the forward strand.
CACACACACTTGGTCAAAGAAGTGAATTAAACAAACACAAAAGTATGGATTGAATGAATGCAACTGATGGTAAATGCATCCTTGAATTACAACAAATCAACATAGTCTCTATATTTCTCTCTCTTAAGAGCACACTGAATTTTACCCCAAGTGTGTGTGTGTGTGTGTGTGTGTGTGTGTGTGTGTGTGTGTGTGTGTGTGTGTGTGTGTGAGTCTCTTTATGTCACAGTCTCTATTTGTTTATTTACTGTACCGCCCTTCCATCTTGCATTAAAAATGAATAAAAAAAGGTTGAGCAAAATCTATACAACAGAGAATGATATGAGTATGATACAGATCTGTATTATTTATTGTACTTGAGTCTGAAGAGAGAGTTAATTATTATTATTGTTGTTGTTGTTATATTTAAATGTTACTTCATTTGGTTTTCTGAAAATTAATGACAAGGATGTTTTAGGACAAATTCTTCTATTTTCACAATTTATGGATGATGAAGTGCCCCATCGATGTAGAGTAGAAGTAAATTAGAATAAAAATGTAGGCTTTTTCCTCTCTGTTTTATGAGTTTTCGTTGCACTAAACATTTTATTTGCCTATAGGGGCCGAGTAACCTCCGATAGCTGCACGTTCAAACGGGCATTTCCGGTGATTTCCGTTTGTTTTACATGTACCTCTCGAAGTGATAAAACAGCCACCGCGCGCTTCGTGGCACGTGGTGCATTAGCGGTGTGTCAGCTATCGCTGCTGTGGCCAAAATAAATCCTCCCCCAAAACCCAGCCTACAAAAACGTCCATAGATAGGCCGGACCCATTTAGGCTACGTTTTTTAAGATTAAGTACATACTTTTGCAAACGTCTATTCAGCGAGGCTAGGTATTCCTTTTTATTTTTGTAGCTACTGGAAATGTTATGTTTTAGATAGCCATAATAAAATTGCGGATCGTTCAACTAGACTATTATTTTGTTACACACTTTGAGACGTTTTTGAAAAGGTCTTTCAAGAGCACATAAGGCAACCCGCATCCATCTCAAAGGAAGAGAGAGAGAGAGAGAGAGAGAGAGAGAGAGAGAGAGAGAGAGAGA
>NW_022280046.1:1446122-1456939 GCF_004355925.1 Anarrhichthys ocellatus
GAGAGAGAGAGAGAGAGAGAGAGAGAGAGAGAGAGAGAGAGAGAGAGTGTGTGTGTGTGCATGAGAGAGAGGGGGGGGGGGGAGAGACCTGTGTTGCAGGGGAGACGTTGTATTTTGAAAACACGGTCATAAACTTACCCTACCTGAAATAATCCATTTTACAGAAGATCTCTTTGTTTTTGATGTAGCAGCTGCTGTGCTGACGTAGCGACGTCCTGCAGACAGAACACTCCAGACAGCGCACGTGCCAAATCAGGTTGTTTACCTGTAAAAGAGACAGCATCCATGTCAAACCGATGATAGATCACTGCATTAATGCCTTCCAGTGCGCCTATGGCGCTGAGTATCCTAAATGACAACATTTACTTCCTTCAACATGAATTCATTAGGCCGATTGACGCATAGCCTCGTAATACGTCAAGATATTATTACATTGAAAATATCACCTAATTATTTCTAAAACAATTGCATATCTCACAGTGAGGTTGAATAATGAGTTCATAGTGGTATTGGCATGTTATCATGTATCATTTTAATACTCAATTGTAGGGAGTTTTAGTGTGTCTGTGGTGCCAAACTGTCACTTTATGGAGACCCTATTATGCTTGCTTGTATATGTTTCCTGATATCAACACTGTATTTTTGTAATACTAAGATCTTGGGGTTTTGCTTAGAAATTAAATAATTAGCCTGTGAAATGGCTGTAGTTCATTTTTCCGAAGTAATATGTGCTGCTGAAATGCATCCATTCTTAATAATAAGAAATATCAAACCCAAAGCATTCTGCTGAGGCCTTAGCTAACATTTTCTGGCACAGAGTTGAATATTTTCGATCAACAGCAATTATGATATCATTTTATAAAAATGGAAAAAGTAAATGAATATTAATTGTCAGACTAATTTGTAATGACGACTGAAAATGTATTGGAATAATTTTGAAGGTTTACAGATAGCAAAGCAATTTCGCTGCCTAAACAAAAACAAAAATATTCAAAGTATTATCCAAAATTAGCCCAATTATTTTGTCGAGAGAGGTCATGAAGGCTGCCCTACGGCAGCCTACAAAAAGCTGTCAGATAAATTCCAATCTAAATGCAATCATGTTCATTTTAGATTTTTTTTTTTTTTATGAAAGGTGATTTTATCTAACAAGGCATAATTTATCATAACCATTTTAGGACTTTTTAAATCAATAACAAATGACGTATTAACCTTCAAACATTTATTAACAGCATCGGTCAGTGTGAAATATGCAACTATAGCATAAATAAATATAAGCATGAGATTTTACATGAGAAAAGGAGGGCAAAATAAAAACCAAAAAAAAACCATGAGAGTATGTAGACCAAATAAAATGCTGCACAAAAGAGTTGTTTCATGATCAATTGTAGGCTATATGTATTTATTTACAGTTAAGTTCGTTTTTTTTCAGAAAAAAACGTGTATTTTTGTATAACGTTTGAAACTAGTAGCCTATTAGAGATGATATCATAATAGAACGAGACTTCGACACAACAAAAGTCAATTCGCACTTCCTGACAAACACCCATTTGCGCGCGAGGGAGGTCTGTTTTGGTTATAAGCAAGCGGGCGCACGCGACAAGTCAGGGCGCATTGACAGTGAAGCTGTAAAAGAGAAAAAAAATCAAAACATCCCTGTTGTATCTCCGCTTTATCTTGATGCCTAACGTATTACGTTGCAGATAACAGGGCATTCATTTAGAGACAGGTTTTGCATCAAGCCAAAGGGTTTATGTATTGTGTACGTTTATTTTACAACTGAAACATAATTATAAAATTATTTATAACAAGGTATTTCTGTTTGCCAGTTACACATCTGGTCGATATCTAAAATTATGGGTGATATTTATTATTCTTATTATTTAACTGTGCCTGGTTTTTATTCAGTGCAAATTATACAATAAGGACCCCTAAAGTTGTCCAGGCCTTCTGTTCATTCCGGTGCATCAGCGTAACACAGCAGGCCTGTCCAAAACCCAAAACAGGACCCGAGTCAACATGGCACCCTCCTTCACTCGCTCCTGTGCGTCTTGTATAGACAAGTAATTTGCTGTTAATGTGAATGCCAGTGTAAAAAAAAAGCTAAACAAATAAACAAGACACCCCAGAAGAAAATAGTCCCTGCTCTGACCAGACGGGCAGTTCCAGCCTGTTTTACGGTTTATAATCGGCTTCTCACCTTCAGCAAGTATCTGTCTACGATATCCTGACCGCAGCTGGCGCACACGTTCTTCCCGGTGGACGGCACCGAGCTGGTGGTGGAGATCGGCGAGCACACAGAGGGGCTGGACGGGGTGCTGGGGGACGATTGAGTGTCCTCCCGCTCCATGTTGGACCGCTGGGATTCTCCGTCCGAGTGAGACTGCAAAAGGGCATCAGCACAGCTCAGTGAACCACACACACACACACACACACACACACACAGAATAATCCCCACATGTGCCAGTTCCATGATGTGGTCTACATCACTGCGCGCAAAATTCACACGTGTGAGCAGCCCACACAGATGCAACAGACGCACTAAATGATTCCGACATTAAAAGCAGTGTACATTGGCAATAAAGCTCTCACCATTGGCGCGTGTTTAGAGTCCACACTGCAGCGCGAGGCTCCCGGTGTACTCTGAGGCTCGGTGGAGATCACCTATAAGACAACGCTCAGTAAACGGCAAGTCCTCATCACTTTCCCCGTCTCGTGCTCAGCTGAGAAATCCCCCGGGAGACATTTGCAGGCAGCTCTTCAAGGCTACTCCTATATAAAGTGGTTAAAACCGCTAAAAGGGCCCCCGCAACAAAAGGCACATTTTAATGAAGCTATTTCAATTTGGATTGATTTTTCCCTGCCCTTAACCCGCGCCTCGGAATAATAGTATTTTCTTCGCAATCCAGGACACGAGAGTGGAGGGGGGAAAAAACTACCTGTAATTACAAATAGCTTGAACCGCTATACGGATAAGAGGGACCCGGAGTGTCAATTTCAACTGTCAATCAGAGAAAGGCAACGGGTCACCCAAAGAATTGCAAATTTGATTTTTAATGGCTGTAATTAAAATCTAATTCTTCTCGGGCGAACTGGCAGCACTCGAGAGGCTCGCGGACCGCAAATCACGCTATTCATAACAGAGAGGCGCGTGCCTCTTCACAGCGGCTGGCGCGTGCAGCTGATCTCAGTACACAAGCAGTGATTCTTGTGACATCACAGAGAGAAAAAACAAAACGCACACAGGATGCAAATAAACGGCAAGTTTCTTCTGTCTCTTTGCAACAGCAGATAGATCCTCTGAGCGCTCATGAAAGAAGATAAACAGTTTGGTACATCAAAATGATTTCAAATTGAGGCTACGTATTGCACCGTTGTACAGATCGCTTGCTGTACGTCATCACAAATTAAATTAATTCCGTATAAACCAAACATTGAAGGCCCACGCGGTGCATAAGTGGGGTACGTCTCCAATTTGAACCTTTTACGCACAAAGTTGAAGCTCAGCTGTTTCCAAAGTGTTAGTACCTTCTTCGTGGGAATTCCTTCGGACAGAATATTATTTCCCTCTGAAAGAGGGGACAAAACTTCATTTTTCCAGTACATGAACCCCTGGAGTCTCACAGCGTTCAGTGTCTCCAAACTCGGTGCGTGGAATCAGAAGACTCGGCGATGGGCGTCAAAACTTGTACCATCCGTACCATGCATGGATTCAGTGTGTAACTGGCGCACAGCTTTGTTTTTTAACGCAAAATGCTCTCTTTCTCTTTTAAAACGCTGCTGTGCGCGACGATCTGACTGCTATTGACACAAACTACAGAAGTTATGAAGCTTAGCAGAGGCGAGGAGTTGCTTGCTGCTCCGCCGAGAGCTTTATTTAGAACCGAAAGAGTTCTTCCTTTCCACCCCGTTTCCCCCTCTCTCCACTTTTGGGAAGGAGTCTGACTACAGGAAGTGAATCAAATTGAGGGGCTGGCAGCTTTTACTCCAAGGCTTCATAGGTGCAGGGGAGACTGCAGGGCTGCAAAAGTCGACGGGTGCGCAGAGAACCAGAGTGTCTCTGCAGAGGGGCAGTGAAAGTTTGTGCGGCTCACTAGCCTGCCTTATAGTTAAAGAAGGGGGAGGGTGAAGAGAGAGTTTCATATGCGTGAGAAGGGTGGACACACTTTGGAAGAAGTTCTGACAGAAACTCACTCAAACTGCTGGTGTTTGATATCTCAGGCATAAAGCTGCTGCCAGACACACAAAAAAATCCCGATGTAAATTATAGTTATTTATGTAATTGCCATTTATTTGCTACTAGAAATATACAACTAAAACTAAGGCAATGATTAACGTATACACTCGGGTACATAAATAGACCTTTTTATACGCAGTGTTTCCACATATATGTTGGGTTGTACCCTACATTCAAGCCTCAAAATACACAAGAAAATAAGTGAAATTAATGAAATTGAATCGTCTGAAACATAATTTAATCCATTCCAGTGGTGTAAAGTGATCTCCTCACTCTCACGTGTAATGCATAATATCCTCATGATTTAAAGCTTCGCTTTTTTATAGACAATTAAAAACTGTTTCCGTTATATTAATTCCAAATATTTAAATTCCGTATGTTGTTTAAATGTTAATGTGTGGTTAACAATAATTTGCAGGGCGGAAAAACTAAATAACATAACAAAATTATAATATTTAGAATTCGTATAGAATGTATACGTATTTTAATCCACATAGGCTAGACTTTATTTTGACACAATTGATTTCGGCTAAATAACCCAAACAAAAAGAACAATTGTGAATTTTATATATTTTGTAATCATGTAGAGAGTAGAGGATCTGATGCAGATGAAACAAAAATCAACGAACGCCTGATGAGTACAGGGTGTGTTTGAGCCCACACACCGGTTCAGCAGATCGACGCGTCGATCAGGCTATCCCAAAGATCCAGCAATTATCTGAAGATCTATAGTGCAGAAATGATCCCAACAAAATAAACCACACCTAAAAAAAAAAATTGAAATCAATTTGAAATGTTTAACCAATTGAAAATGTATTTGAACGAATAGGCATTTTATTTAAAACAGATGAACACACATTTAAAAGAAAACATTAATTTGATCTAATGGCCATGAGAAATATTCTTCAGTCGGATGATTTTACAATAACAAAGACATTTAAAAAAAATAAAATGCTGAGTGATGTCAAGAGGTAGGATTTGATTGGTTCGGTGCGCACAACATTCTACTCCTTCATCTCATCTTGTACAATTAAGTCTGCCGATCTCCATCCATGCTGCAATGCTATGTAGCCTAATCCGGGATTTATATACTCTTGGTAAACTCTTAAAACATTAGTTCTCCAAAAAACCTTTGGTTGGCAAATTCCTTCTCCACGCCAACAAATTCAGAGTGACATTTACTGACATATTTTTTTTTTCTTTTTAATCTCAAACTGCATCTCACACCTGCAGGAATGACACAACTCAGATCACATCAGAAGTATAGTGCTTCACAAATATTACATTTTGAAATAGAACGTTTCCACATTAAACCCATAGAGGCAAAAGGCCTACAAAATATTTAAATGATTTACAGCAACGTTTGGTAGACTGCACAAAAAAAATGATAAAAACAGTCAATATCCGTCAAGTCTGGGGAAAATAAAAGATAGCTGGGGCTCAAAACATAATGGATGCTCTAATAAACAGGAGTTATTACTGGAAACAGTGGGACTTTTGTCTGTATGACAATTGTGTTAGTCTCCATGTTTCTTAAAAATTCTGTGATAATTCAGGACTGCACCTTTTAAACCGATGGTGGATTAATGGATTTAATTTGTATCGTCTTCTTAAGTCTCTCATTAATGACAAGCAGATGGTTTACCAAATTTCTTCTAAAACAATATCATATCAGCATAAAAGCGTGGACTGAGAGTATCCTAATGTTACTAACATAAAACAGAGTCCTGTATTTTATGAGCAATATATTAAAAAAAAAAAAGAAAAAAAAAAACAAAAAAAAAAAAAAAATCGCATAAAACACGCTGCGGGTGTGATATTCAATAGTCGTTTATTTGGTAAATTAAAATAAAGAGATTGTGGCAGGGGAAATAGCAAAACTCTACACAACACACACAAAAAGCCAGTAAAAAGAGTTTGACTGCAGACATATAAAAATTGGATTCAAGAAAAAATAAAGTAAACTATTAGGTAAAGAGCCACGTCGCACAAAAATACTGCAACTTACAGTGTCGCTGAGTGGCTTATCATTTCAACTCCATCAATACAAACCTGTTACAAATATGTGTATTTCATCCTCTTCAGTGAAGTCTTGAATGAAGAATTGTATTTCACCGTTGAATAATATGATCTGAAACTAAAAAACATGTGAAAAACAATAGGAGGATGGGCAATTATACTCTTTAATAATAACCTCTCTCTTTCCTGGCAGCTGTGCATCATGTAAATCACAGCTGTATGACTCCGCTGCATTGAATCTCAGCAAAAGTGAGAAAGCAGACTGGTAAGGGATCCAACCTGCACAGCAGTCAGGTATGGGGCATATGTTAAGACTAATTAATAACTGATAACTATAAACCAAAAAAAGCTAATAACCACTTTAGGTACTCGTCCGTGATTGCTGTGATTACTTCCAAAGAGTCCGGGTTCTCAAAGTATTGTCAAAACCTTTTATTCCCAGAGGTGTATAGTCTTTATAGCATCTTGTGTAAAGTCTGTTTCTTGTGTAGGTGGGGGCTGAGGTGTGTAGGGGGGGGGGGGGGGATCTCCAGAATGAGTTGGATGAAGGGTCATCTCCTAAACTTGCGGAAGGGCCTGCTCTGGTTGTTGTGGTGTGATTTAGAGTAAGGCTCCCAGCGTTTCCTCTCTGGCGGTTTGTTGTAAACGTAGGCCGACGGGCCCGAGTAGTCATCCTCTGGATTCTCCTCCATCATCTGGAGCTTGGCCTCGATGGCGCGGATTTTAGCACTCGTACTAGGAGGTATAGAGAAGAAAAAAAAAAGAAAAAAAGAGTGAGAGAGAGGAGATGTAAGCAGCGAGGCTGAGGGGGAAATACCAGTGCTGGTGCTGAGTGGCGAACTGAGTGATGGGACAGATTTTGGCTCTTGGCTGAGGGGAAAAGAAGAGGAGATATTAGCACTCTTAGTAATGGCAGGGACAGATGCGGGAGGGGGAGAAGAAAAGAAAAAAGGAGCACAAGCAAGAGATTACCAGTTGTGCTGCATGAAAAGCAGATGAAAACTTGCATTTAAATGGTGAAACGGAATTTGAAGGAGCAAGCGAGAAATATTACAGTGCAGGTGAGACGAAGAGTGACTGAGTGAATGAGCTCAACAGGTCTAAAAGGGGTGAGAAGTGTTTAGATCTCCTCTTCTTCGGCTGTGTGCAGAGATTATTTTGAAGTTGACACTAGAACTGAAGTGTGGAGACTTTCCCCGAGTCCTGATGGCTGAAAACTTGCTACACTCACTGGATTGTCTCGGGAACATGTTGATACTGTGAGACCAAGAGGCCTTTCACCGACTGAAGTGCTCCATTTGACCGACGTATTTGTATATATATGTGAACGTAGGCTGCAAGTGTAGCCACAATAATGGAACATGTTAGAAGTTGCTTGAGCAGGACTTTGACTTTTTTTTTTTTGAACCAAATTTTAAGTCCAGTTGTACTAATATGAATTTAACTTGAACTGTCGATGAAAGAACAAGCCCAGTCCTATCAGGATTTCAGGACCAGGCTTGAGTTAAATGATTTGTTCGGGTCTCCCCTAAAGTGACCAGAAACTACCGCCACACTGAGCTGGCTAAATCTGAACATGTAATGTTTTGTGACGACCTGCATCCAAACTAATATTTTCCAACGATTTTTTTTAAATTTTTTTTCCCAAGACCTCCATCCACTCTGAAACACCAAAACAAAAAGGAAACTGTTCCTAGCTTAGTTTTTGTTGGCTCTGCGTGGGCAGAAGGACAAGAAAACACTTGATTTAACCCTTGAAAATGGATAAAAAATGTCCAGAATAACAGCAAGGACTGATGGCGCTGCTGTGTGGGTGTTTGCTACCAACCTGAGGTGGTTGGAGGTTACGTTTCCATCCTCGGCCGCCCCGCTGCTTGACGGTTCCAGGCTCGGAGGCATCGTTTTGTCATTACGGAAACCTTCAAACCTCTGCAGACGAGACACATGGCCAAAAACAAAGATATGACCCACATAAACAGTGATGGAGACACGGATGGACAGACAGATGGAGAGAGGCAAAGGGGTAAAAAAGGAGTGGAGGCGAGAAAAAGACCCCTGTGCAAAGAGACAGAGAAACTTGGATACTCTCACCTTAACCCCCCCGCCCCCTGAAAAATGTGCTTAGTGCATCATGTGTGTTTTTCAAAGTCAAGACAATACTGTCAAAGGGAGCAGATAGTAACGTGTTCTTAGCACATTTTGGCTACAATCACACTTGCATTTAGAAACATTTTAGTGCTCAGATGGAGCAGGACCACAAGTAGAGATAGAGAAGAAAACAGAGAAGAAGAAAAACATCCTGTATGAACCAGACATTCAGAAACCATCGGACCAAACAAACACTGACAGCAGTTGTCTGGAGAGCCAACTCCAGCTTCCTCCCACAAAGACCAACATTATTAAACTGAAGTATTGATTTTGTTTGGGTCGGCTCAAACAGACAGTAACCAAGCGGGACTGTGCGTCCAGCTCATAATCACACCCTAAAGGCATGAGGAGACTAAAGAGGGAGCAGCAGAAGAGAGCAAAAACCAACGTCTGCACTCATTCCTTTCAAAAAAAAAAAAAAACACCTTCCAAACATCTCCACCAGCCAACACAGAACTCTTGAAACCTGCGAAGAAGAAGAGACAAAAAAACAAAGAAAAAGAAACAGGTCACATGATGGGCGTGAGAAAAACCCCGGCGCTTGGTGCAGCAGCAGCCATTGGCGGGAATATGATGCTTAAGATACGAGTTGGGACTGAATCAAGTTACATAAATGCACAAACATGGTCTTACATTCTGTCCCAAGAAGTAAATAACATGTATAGCCAAGAATATGTCTAAAACAATGACCATTCCAGCAGCCAGGACCCTTCCCTTCCACCTATTCCTTAAGGCGTGTAGCTGGAATGCATATAGATCTACAGCACATATCCAATCACGTCATACTGACTCTGTACACAAGTCAAAGTTTAAGTTACAGGAATGTGTAGTTAAGATGTTTCTAGTTGCACTTCTGATTTTAAATAGCCCACACTATGATAAGCACACTTTTGCTTCATTGAGGATTAAATGAAGTGTTTAATGTGTTACAGTTCATTCTGGATGCAGTCACAGGAATGGTAGTGATGATGCATAAACACACACCGTGGCTAAACTCTGGATTAATAAATACAGTACTGAATTAGGACACAAATGTTTAACTGTTGAAAGAAACAAACAGATTTGGGCTGCATTAATGTTTATGAAGAGTTTGGGCAACACTTTCATAAACGTGTACTTCCTCTCTTTTGAAAACGATGTAATAAAGTCAAGATGTTAAGCCTGGAGATGAGACAACAACTGTCTCTGACTCATTTATCCCAGCACGTCAACTCTGTGCCGGCAATCACATTTGACTGGAGCTGAGAATGGGCACCATTGGTGGAAAGATGCTCAAATCTTACTTCTTTAATAAAGATTACACTGTAAAATTCAGTTTTTATATCCTGACGAACAGAACAAATACAGTGTGCCGGACAATGTGAGGACAATTTTGATTGACATGTTTGTCTCGAGTCTGTTGAAGCACGTCATGGGATGAAATTATTAATTTTTACAATTCACGTTTGTCAGCTGGGACACTGATCAGAAAGCTTGAATTAAATTCCTGTGGTGCAGCTTTGCTCATACCTGGCTGATGTGTTTGCAACATCTCATACACTCATAGTAGAAATGAGCTGAGGCCACTGGCGAGTGTGAGGGAAGCCACTGTGAGTAAAGTAGTAAAAATAGATTTGCTTTGACAATCAGACTGGTAATAATGTGGGGATATAAAGATGTATAGAGCTTACATTTGAGGTTTATAATGGTATAAATAACCAAAGCTATTTTTGGTTAGAGTGGTGGATTTATCCTTTACGTGTTGTCTTAGAGGCGGCAAGCATTGACCTTGACCTCCCTCTACTGTGTGTGTGTGTGTGTGTGCGTGTGTGTGTGTAGGGCGTGATTCCTCTCTATGCAGGATATCCCTTCACCCATTGCCAGTAGGCGGTCTATTGTTAAGAGACAGGCATGGGTTGTGCTGGGATCTGCTCTCCATAATCTAACTACTGCAGTAGTAACGTTAAATTATAAACTAGAAGATGCTTATAATGTTTTACAACAACTCAGACTGACACTCAGCATTTAAGTTCATGATTATTGGTTGAATCTCAATTCTTTGCAGCCATGTTTCTGTCTGTGTCAACAGGCACACGGGTTCCTAGACTGTTTTTAAATCTCTGAAAGTCGAAGATGAGCTTTTACTAATGCACAGGCGTATATATTTAGTTTGTCAAACTGCAGCCTCGACCACAGTGTCAGACGTAAACGGGATGTGCTTTAATCCACTGAGCTATCAGGATGTATACACTTCGGTTTTATAAAACGGGAACTGAGTTTGACACTTACCCTCACCTGTGCGTGTGCCCAGCGCACGACCAGCTTCTTGGACAAAGCTAGCTTCCCATTTAAACACTGGATCGCCCTCTCTGCCTCCTGCAGACCATCACACACACACACACACACACACACACACACACACACACACACACAC
>NW_022280046.1:1456949-1504712 GCF_004355925.1 Anarrhichthys ocellatus
ACACACACACACACACACACACACACACACACACACACACACACACAGAGAGAAGAGGAAAAGAGAGAGAAACACATTTTTTGCAAATATCATTTAAAAACCAGCCTTTATGATTGCACCCGAGTCCTTAAATAATTAGTTTCCCCAATGGAGAGATGATAATATCACACTCTGCCTGCAGATAGACCTTAACTGATGTGTGCGTGTGTGTGTGTATGCGTCTCTTTTGTGTGTTTGAGAGGCAGTGCGACTAAATGTAGTTTTGTCTAATCAAATGAGTAAGTGGATTTGATGCTAAATTATATTAATGAAGTACTTTTTCTGAGTGTGTGCACGACTGTCTAAGTGTGTGTGAGAGTGTAAGGTAAACACACACTTCCTCTGTATAATCCTTTAGGGAGGGCTTCATATCCCACTGATGGACACTAGCTGTGAAACAAGATGCTTATCACGATCCCCAGGCTCACTCCGAAACAAATACTCCCTGCTGCCTGGCATACCATCATCATTGACTCAAATGTTCTTTAAAAATGCAATATCTGCATCGAGCCAATATCAGTTTAACTGCCAATCATTGACAGATTGTGGAATTGTATCAATGAAAATTAGATTTAGTTTCACTTCAAATAACACGTTTCTTGACACATGTACCATGATGTTTTTGTAACAAACAAATTGGCATACTAGGAAACCTGGTGTTTGACACATCCGAGTTTGTACTATGAGTTTATATCCTGTATACTATTCATACTGTAGCAAAATGAGAATAATACTGTACAACATATATGAATATAAATCGTCTAAAACATAAAAACGCACACATACCTCTCTGGTGTTGAAGTTGACAAAGCAGTAACCCCGTGGCTGTCCCTCCAAAGGCCCAGACTTATGAAACAGGAAGTCAAACTGTTTCACATTGCCAAACTTCTCCAACAACTTCACCAGGTGATACCTAAAGGAGTCATGAGAACATACAGCAGGACATTAAATTATGTTTATTCTTAGTATCTGCTCTGTAAAGGATTATTTTAAAAGAACTAAAGCTTTTATTTAGTAAGATATCGAACTGAAACTACTCTAATCTTACATAACAAAATGCACTACACAGTATATTGTAGTTCAACCGTATGAGCTAGCCACGTAGATCTGCGGCACACCGCATTCGCCAACCTGCGGTCTGTGAATCTGTCAAGCGGGGCTAATGAGAACGACAGCCTTCTCTCACTGACACCTTTTTAGCAGCTGGTGTGGCAGCCCAGTGACAGTAAATCTCTCAGTGAGACAATGCTGAGGATACAGTAGCAGGACAATGAGGGAATAAAAAAGAGGAAGCCTCAAATCTCCCCTGAGCACCGAGCTCTGCACGAACAACATCCACTCGCTGCGCAGAGCTGCCTGGGACCGCCGGACCAGGAATGAACACAGAGATGTTGTCACTGTAGAGCTATGCGGAGTGTGAGGATTTGTAGGTTTGCGTGTAACCGACCTCTGGCAGCCATGGAAAAAAAAAAAAAAAAAAAGTCTTCCGACAGTGTGAGTTCAGGGCCTCCTGTCGACGATATTCACTGCTATATTACTGTAAATACCAAGGTGCTGAGTGAATGTTTCCAATTCATGCTGAGCAGCAGGTGCTTTTCCATTTCATGACTTGTCAAAGCTCTTGTGTATAATAGGATTCATATGAGTAATATGCAGAATAGAGGACCGTATGAGGCTTGTTCTCCCTTCTGACAGACTACGGCAAGGCTGCAACTAACAAGTTCAATAGCAGTACACAGCGTCCTGCTGATTGATTAGTCATTGAAAACACCTGTGAAGTACTTTATGTTCTTGAGGTACTGAGAATTCAAAACAATAAACGTGATATTTTTGTCCTATGTGGGTTGAGAAAATTCTCCTACTTCTTGAGTTAAACTAAATATTTCAAAAATATTTCAAATTAGCACATGCAAAATACAACATTTACATTAACAGTAATATTAATCCAAAAGCATCATAAATAAAAGTAAAACACTGACTACTACTACTACTGTACTTTTGATACTTTAAGTACATTTTGCTGATAATACTTGCATACTTTCACTTAAGGTTTTGAATGAAGGACCTTAACTTGTAGTTAACTTGAGTATTTTCACAGTGTGGTATCAGTACTGTTACTTAAAGTAAAGGATCTGAATACATCTTTGACGATGGTTCTGTTCTATTCAAGTGTCGCCGTGAGTCTTCACACTGTGACAGTGAGCCAGCAGGCACAACACCAGGACCCTGAAACTGAAGCCGCTAAAAGAAAGTCAGTCAATTTCATCATGTAAAATTGTGGTTTTCCTGCTGTGACATGTCAACGTTTCTTCTATCAAACCATAAAGACCAAGAACAAAACCAAAACTGAAAATGCACAAACAAAAGAAATCAACAAACACTTTCCTGTGTTATTGTTTCGGAGCCTTTACCTTGTGTGACTTTCCAATCCTCACAGTGACCCCATGTGTTTTGTATAAGTGCCTTTTATTGTTTGGTTGATTGTTATTTGTAATTCTGAATTGGTTTGTGAGTGCGTGCGTGTGTGTGTGTGTGTGTGTGCGTGTGTGTCCACAAAGAGGATGGAACTCAATGTGGGACACTGAGGGTGAATTGTGCGTCTTAGCTACAGGTTGTTGTAATGTCTTCCACCCTTCTATGACTCCCTGGGGGGCTTTCGGTCAAACTGAATTTCTGCTTTTCCCAGACAACACCCTGCATGCCTCCCATGTGAAGGTGGCTCCTCCAGCAGTACTTATTTAGAAAGAAAATACGATATTAAATTAAAGTTTATCATATTACTTATGACATTATTCTGCACTCTTTTACTCAAATAGTTTGCATGTGCACCTCTGAAACACTGATCAGGAGAGGAGAAAGGCCGTCATTTAAGTCAAATGCAAAAATACTGAAACGTAATGCCATCATTTTAGTATTGTTATATATTTAGATAAGTGTATGCTGGATGTTTGTGCATACGTGTAAATGTGAGCGAGATTAGATGGCTGACACTCCAAGAACATTTTTTTTTTGGATGCTCGTAAGCTGAACCACAATGGACCGCTCCTCCTGGGGGCTGTAAAAACCACCGGAGGAAGAGGAGGAGAGGGGGAGGAAAGGGAGGGAAAGGTGGGGAGACTGGGAGAGTAAAGTTCATAGAGGGGATGTTGACGGCGAGGTGAAAGGTGGAGGAACAGGAGGAGAAGCCAAAAGAAGAGAGGAGGTGAGCAGCCCAGGTAGGGAGAGCATGGAAGGCAAAGACGAGGAAGGAAGTGAAACGGGGGGATGTGAGTCCAGTCCAGAAAAAGATAAGACAAAAGGTTGGATGCATAGTAGGTCAGAAGGGGGAAAAGGTAGAGTGGGTAAGTTTAGACTTTCTGGCAAGGCAACTATCTGCAATTTCTGCATACTTTCATAAAAAAATCTAGGCCTGCAGTAAGACTAAGGTCATAGTTGTAAGTTCTTTAATAAAACGTCATGACAACTTCCAGGTACGCAACTTAAAATGTAACAAGAGGACCAGAGAGAGAGCAAAGAGGGAGACGGTGATGGATTACCACTCATGAGAAATTCCCTCTCTGAGCCGCCAAAAGCACAAAACATGAATATGTGCTGAAAGCTCCAGTTACACCTGCTGTGTCTGTGCGCAGGGCAAAGGATATCAGACTTACTGCTGATGCTCATCTAACCTCCGAGAAGAGTTAAAAGTGTGTGACTACTGACTGGTCCTTTCTTTTTTACTGAGCATTTAAAGGGACATGAGAACATTAGAGTTGTTCTCTGAACAGAGTTGCTACCTGCACAGACACAGGGGTAAAAAGGGAGAGTCTGAGATGGAAGAAGAAGAAAGTCCAGATCATTTTTTTAAATCACAAGCTTGGAATACATTTTTGCACAAGCTATGAGCCCGACATGAATATAATATCCTTCTAAGAAAAATATGAGATCCGTCACAACCACAACTACACACACGCTCCAAAATCTTTCTTTCTGACGGAGGACACAATGGCCTAATGATTTAAGTGCAGCCTTCTTACCTCATCACATCCTTATCGATCGAATATTTCACCCGGACCAACCAGAGCAGAAACTCTGATCAGCAAATGAGGCAAAGCACGACAATAATATTCAAAAATATTGCAATTATATTAAAAGAAGGCATTTAAAGCTGCGGTAGCTTTTGTATTTTTGGCACTATGAAGTAAGAATTCCATTATAACCTTTCAGCAAATACTTATTCAAGTGTTACTCTATATAGGCAGTTTTCTGGATAAGGAAAAATAAATTTTTACACTGCTGTATGTTCAAATTAACCATTTATGCCTCAAAATAGACAACACATGTCTTCAAAGAAACAAATAAAGCAACTAAGTGGTAGTACACAATTTTCTGTTTTTAATTACCAAAAAAGCTCTTCCAGAATATACAAAGTCTTATTAATATTCATGGCGTCATGTACTCATAATCAGCACCTTGCATTTCAGGTCAGCGCTCCACTTCTGCACTGAGTTTTGGTTTGGTTTACCGGGACAAACAGAGCGAGTACTACATACGCTACCCAGGAGCTAATTAATCTTCCCAATCAGCACCAGGGGCCATGGGCATTTCTCTGGTTTTCCCTCCATACTGTGGGGTAGTGAGCTATTGAAGGAGAGGTAGAGCAGAGCAGGGAAAGGGGAAGGAAACGCCTGTCTAG
Source organism: Anarrhichthys ocellatus (assembly GCF_004355925.1). Taxonomy (NCBI): domain Eukaryota; kingdom Metazoa; phylum Chordata; class Actinopteri; order Perciformes; family Anarhichadidae; genus Anarrhichthys; species Anarrhichthys ocellatus. Next base: position 1,461,664 of record NW_022280046.1, read on the forward strand.
ACGCCCACCAGAGCTGCAGCCCATACATTCTCCAGCATCCCCCACAGGCACACCAACACACCCCCTCACCCCGAAAAAACACCTTCTCTCCATCACAATATATGTAAGGGTGCTCTCCACACTCACATTAGGTGTTTTGCACATTTAGACACTCAACTGCACACAGAAATGCAACAATGGAAGGTTTGCATGTACATACGGTGTTGTGAAAATGAGACACGCTAATACTGTACACACAGACACCTCAGTGTTGAAGCCACCACCAGCTGCCACCCAAACATCAACTGTGTATTTAAACATGCTTACACACACGCACACACACACACACACACACAGAGTCAGCTCCAGGTTGACACAGAGAGAGTAAACAGGGCAGGTGAGTGAGGAATGATGGCTGCTCCTTAGCAGAGCAGGTCTCCACGCCTCACTGCCTCTCTTTCACACACCCAGCCCTGTCTGCTCAGTCTCAGCCTGCGACACACACACACACAGTTAATCAATCATATATGCACACACAATGCATTGCCTCTCCATGAGGTAGAGCCTGGCAAGTTAAAAAGCAATACCTCAGGTTCATAACATGGGCCGATTTACAAGAACCTCAAATCCAACACTTGTTGCTGCTAAAATCCAAAACGAACCTTGTTTTTCATTCAGCTGGCTGGATCATACGTTTGAATCTGGAAATGTGTACCTTTGTAGTGAAATACAGATCTGCTTTTTTCAGTTCCAATAACTTTTAATCTCTTAACATGTGAGGACTAGTTTGCTCTAATCTAATCTGATGCAACACACTGTCGAAAAGAGTGTGAGCCTGTCTGAAACCAGTAGCGGATTTACTCACTCTGTAATTTTGGGATCAATGTTGCCTATCCACAAGCGGTTTCCGTCATGGGCACTCTCTGACATGATGGAGGCATTTTTCACTGTCTCTGCCGCAGAAGACATGTGTACTCTGTGGGAGACAGGAATAGAAGACAGAGAAATTAAGTTTACAAAGAAAGGCAGAGATGAGTTGACTTTTTAGCATTTGTGTCAGATACCCAGCAGTCTTGAGCAAGGCAGAAAACTAAGCTGTTAATTGGAGGACTAAAAACATATTAAACTATGCCGTACTAACTATATCTCTCTGAGCACCGTGGCTTAAATGATTGATCAGAAGGCATCTGGAAAATGAAGAGAAGTTATCAGAAAAGATATGTCCACCCATTTGACCTGTATGTTTCAACCACATTCAACATCAACTGTAATTGAGAGCTTATTCACAGGCAATTATATTTACTTTATTTCAATTAATTAAAAAGCCAATTTGTCAGTTCACTTCAGGTTTTTTACAGTTAATGAGGTATTGTTTGAAGTTTCACCAAATGCTATGTCGTAGCATCAATGCCAACCAGTGCGCTCATTGTAAATATGATTTATGTATAACGTTACATGTGTAAAGCTGTGAGGAGATAGTGGTCAAACACATTTGAGACCCAGTTTAACGTTAAACAAATGTCAGCCCACTGTCAACATACATTTTCTCTAGTGTACATTTTGCTATAATTTAGATATCAAACTAGATATCTAAATTATGTAGGTACGTTACTTTTATTCACTGTGTGTCAAACACCTAATTCTTAGAAAATAATAAAGAAAGAATAACTATTATTTAGGGGCTTCTCTTGGGAAACGTTGACTTGCTACGAGCTAACGATAGCTTAGCTAAACGCAGGTGGATCGATTGACTACTATCCACGCGTTGTACGCATTTGCTGGTTAAAACGATCGTGTTACGTTAAAGTTAAACCAATCTCGGTCATTCAGACGTCAATATGATAAAGAAAAGCAACATATATCCACTAAACAGTTAACAGAAGTGTGGGATGCTATCAGTTAGATAGCTTAGATTGTATCACTTTACCTCCTCGATCTGTCAAACTTCCTCTTTGATAGCGACTGACTTCTTAAACTGAATTTACTACGGATCCCACTTCGGGATAATTCAGTTACGTCAAAACGTAATATTAATCATCTCAAGCGATGTGTATGTTTTCCTCCTGTTAAACTGAGCAGGTTAGCTAGCTCGAAGGATAAACAGTCGCCTTGCTAACGTCTCACAACAAAGGCGCAGAGTGATGTCGTGATTTGTTTAACTGTGTGTGGAGTCGAGAGGAGAGACTCGATTTTACTCTTGGTATGTCCCGTATCTCTCTCCTCGCCTAGGTTTGACGTTTCAGGCAGTAACCCCGCCTACTCGGGCCACCCCGCGTGACGTTTCGAGCACAAAACCGGACGTTCCAAAGTGTCGGTGCCTGATGATGACGACATAGATGTCAAATGTGGCTTTTTCCCTAGCTAACATGCTGTAAAGTAAGTACGTGTATTGTTTGGGGTCATTTTCTTCAGGTGAAGGTTGGGTTTTACCGGGTTGTTGCTGAAATGAACGGCAGTGTTATGTTTAATACTACGTGATTGCGTTTTATGTTTAGTATTTGCCCGTGGTTTGTGCAGAAGAAGGCGACGAAGGGCTGCATGCACGCCCCCATCCCAGCGACCTTCACACTGTTTTTCTTAGGCTACATAGAGTGCTGGGAGTCTGGGACCAGTCATTTATCTTACTGTAAACGTACTACGCACGCTACTGTTGGTACGTTTATAGTACCTCGTGTTTTCTGCTTTACTCGAGTACCAGTTACAAAAAAACAGCACAAAATCAACCTGGTGGTGCCACTTGCATGAACTGTATAGCATGAAGTACCCAGACATCGATATGTATGTATGTATGTATGTATGTATATATATATATATATATATACATATATATATCTCAGAAATGGCCCCGTTTATGTTCCACTCAGAAGCCTGCACTGTGATAAAAAAGGCTGCTGAAGTTGATACCATTATGACAGTTAATCAATTAACTGGAGAGGTTTAGGAGGCGGAACATCATCCGATACTCTGGTGTATTATTTTCTGCTCAAACTGTAAAGTGTGCAGAGGAGAGATCATGCGGGCCCACCAGCTGTCTTCTGCCACTGGATGAAGGAGAGGTGTGTCTGCAGCTGCTGTGTGGGGAATCTACAGGATCTGAGGCTACAGTATCCCACTGAACACCTGTGCTTCACTTCTTCTGCTTGACTTCCACTGTAAAGAGATCCGTCACCGTCCCACATGTGAGCCTATCTGCTCTGCCACTGTGCGCCGTATCATATCAGCGCATCAGGAAACCTGTCAGCTGCAGATGCCCCGCTTTGGGTTTGTTTGTATTGTAGGTGGTGGTCCACAATCTAGCCTAAATATTGCCTTTGGGATATGTTTGGATTTTGGTTCATATCTGGATTAACACCAGGGACTTGTGGCATATTGAGGACACTAAGATCAGTATTGTGTCTGGGATTTTTGGGCTTTCAGTGAATCCAGGAGCAGTTTAAAATCTACAAATACACAAAAAAGACACACATTGGGTTAAGGCTGATTCTGACATATTTGTAAACGCATTTCAAAATCAATTTACATTTTGATAAAATTAAGTGATTTAGTATTATATTCTTAGCATCTTTGAAACAGAATTTAGGGAACCAACAATTATAATCTAACAGTTAGAAGAATAAGTAAATGTGAAAAATATTCCTAAACTTTTACATCGAACATGTTGGTTGGTGGGTTTTGCAAGGGGGTGTTTGGACATATATAACGTACAGTGAGAGGTCTTTATTTGCTTTTTTATGCAAACAATATTTATGTCCAGTGAAGAACAAATACATTTTATAATATATTTTAGAGCATTTAGTCTTCAGTTGTGAGTCATGTAGATTTAGTTTGACTTTTTTTACATATTGCTCCCAACTGAAAACAGGTCACGCATTTGGTAAAGTTCTACTCGCGTAACCAAATTGTCTTTAATGCAGCGGTTTGTTTCTCCTCGCAGCTTCCAGCTATAAATACACACCAGACAATATAGAGGATGCCAGTCAGGCTGCAGAGCTCTTCACAGCCACTGACTGTGAAAGACGGGCTTTATGTTTGTGTCTGTGGGCTCGGATACCTCGAGAGTTTGTCTGTGCTTGTGTACTCCGAGGTTCAGTGACACGGTTCACAATCGAGAGCCATGTGTGCGCGGTGGGAGGTGGTTGTTTTTAATAGAAAAGGAACGGTCGGTCTGATATTGTGACATTTCTGAATGGGAGGTTTCCCCCTCAGGAATGCCCAAACAACTGTGCCGAGAGTAGACATTGTGTGCAAGACGGAGACAGCGAGCATGTTTGTGACCCAAAGTGTAATTGCATGTAATGTAACCTGTACGGCTGAAGGTTCTTCAACAGCAGTGATTTAGACTTGTCGTAGCAGGAAAAGCACCGGTGAAACAAATTATGTTAACGATGGCTCCATTCCATCGAGCCTTCAAGTAAGTCAGATCAGTGAACCAGGAAGCACAATAGGCCCTTTAACCTCCAGCCGTTTTCACATGTGATTGCAGGGTTAACGCAGGTGTAATTAATAACACTAATTATTGCCCTGTTCCATTTATGTGGCCAGGGCCCGGGTATTCTGCATATTGGCTCACTGGAATCCCTTATTATTTACGTCTGTGTTATTACATCGATGACATGCCAAAATGCCTACTGTGAATTTATTATTATTTGAATGTACTTGTAAATTTACATGGTACTGAACTTCTTATACTGTACTTTGCAAAGATATATGGCTGACGTTGCAAAAAAAAACAAACATAGCATTCACAGGTTTAACTCTATTGTTTGCTCTTTTTATTCCATTTTTTTATCATATAGTTGTCAAGAGAAAACTAGACGATGGAGCTTTAATGTCAGCACTAGAGGTAGGCCTACCTCCTACTGGCTGTTATGAGCTATTACTTCATTATGATCAGTGGACCAGTGCTGCCTTCAACTGATCTGTGTACAATTTATTATTCAGATTTTATGAAATTATGTTATTTCAAACTCAGTGGCATTGTGTTCGTATACTACCTCTAACATAATTTTTTTGTTATTTAGTCCTTTTTTTTAATGTCCCCCTTTCTTTCTCTTTCAGCTATGGCTATGAATCACCTGAGTCGGCTGCGGCCTCTGCTGTGTCAGTCCCTGTTGCGACAGGTCAGGTCTCCCCTCGTGGCCACCTCCAGGGTCAGTGAACCACTACTGCACCCCAACACCACCATCCACCCTGCTGCATGCAAGAGGCTCTACGCCACGAAGAAGGCAAAAGGTCAGTGAGGAGATTGCGCAGACTGGAGTTCGCATGTGTTCAACCTCCGTTGGCACGGATGTGGGTTACGTGATTCGATATGATCTATCTTAGATACGAGTCGTCCCTCTTCCCACAGTGATTTGCCTCTTTCCCTCTCTTCATCTTCCAAGCCAAGGCAAAGGGCCAGTCAGCGAAGGTGAATATTAATGTGGCTCTGGTGGAAGACATCATCAGTCTGGATGAAGTGAAGGGGGACATGACAGCTGTTCTCAATGCGCTCAAAGACGACTTCACACGCAACCTCAGCATCCGAACCTCGCCAGGTATTCAGCTTGTCTCTGAGTCTTTCTCTCCCTCTCTTTTTATCCATCTGTGTCTGATTACATTACTTTCTTTCTTAAACTTTGCAGAAGAAAAACAAACAAACGATGAAAGTTAACACAAAAACAGCTGTCTAATAGTGCCGGGTATTCATCGGATGTAACGCTGAGGGGTGGAGATAAATGGCGGGATAATAAGAGCAACAACAGTGTTGTGAAACACATGAGTGTTTAATTTAGTTGCTAAGCTTTCTATTTCCTTTTATTGTTAATAACAGGGTTCAAAGAAGAAAACAACAATAGAACAAATGCAGTAAATTTAACATCATACCACGTACGGCTATTTCTATAAATTGTTCAACAGCAGATTTAATCTGCAGAGGTATGTCAGTGATCTAATGGATGTCTGCAGTCCAACCAGAATGATCAAATGTTTACCCAGAGCCAATCCAATGTTTGAATCCAGTTTTTCCAAAGAATGCTTTTTCAGTAGCATCTACAAACAGGGCTTCTCTTCTTCTCGACACGTCCACGTCCTCTGTCCTAGTCCTGAGTTAACCGTATATAATTCTGTATCTGGATGGACGGCCATGACGTAACGGACATCCACAAGATACTTCTAAACACGCAGTTGTCACCTATGGGGCTATACGTATTTTTTTTATTTCTGCTTTTAATTTGATACACACACATGACTTGTCCATTGACAGTTTTGTTTTTTTTGTGCAGTTTTTATTTTTCAACTTGCATCTACCTGACAAAGCGCCCGAGGCCAGAGAGTGAGCCCCAGTGTGACTTTACCTTGACTCCAGTTTGACCTCGGTTTCCCCAACTACATCCAGGTCACGACCCTTTTTGCCTCTGGGTTGTAACAAATGGGAGCTGGGCTCGGCGTAGTCAGAGGTGGGGTGTATAATGGAAGCTCCCGAGGGACGAGGCAGCCGCAAGAATGAGACTTCACATTTAAAGCGTCTCTGAGCTTTTCCTCCTCAGATGAAGGTGTGCTTTCTCTGACATTTGATCTGCAGCATGTGCAGTCTTGTTTAAGTCCACACCAACATGCAGGAGAGTTAAACAACGGAGGCATGAACACAACCTTGATTTTTATGGTTAACATCTCAATGTCTTGTCTTGCAGATACCCTCAACATGTTTCATTGTCCTTTATTCATTTATCCCTCCATTCCTTATCGTCCCATCAGCTTTTTTTCGCTCTCCACTCATCATCCAGAAATGTCTTGGTATGAGTCATTTTCTCTCTTCAGCCCCTCCCTTTATATCCCTCCATTACTTACTTTTCTATTCAGTTTTTCAAACCGCTTTATTTTTTTGGCCCCCGCTCAAAGGATATTTTCAATCTGTGTCTTTATACTTTTGAATGCAAATTTGTTCTTGACCTACAGGGCAAGAGTTCCCTCCATCTTTTCCGTCCTCCTGTTTCTCTTGTCATTTCTGCCTCCATCCTGTCATTCTTGCTCCATCTCTCCATCCACGCACCGCTGTCCTCCACTCCATCCGTCCTCCTCTCTTCTGTCCAGCTGCACAGTAATCCAGGGAGGCAGCAGGACTTAAAAGCTGACAGGAGAGATGAGATGGTGGAATGGCATGACGTCAGTTGTCCAAATGTGTGCTCATGTGTGTGTGTGTGTGTGTGTGTGTGTTTGTTCCATGAACTTCTCATCTGGCTCTCATTAAGCTTATGAGTACATGTGTGTGTGTGTGTGGATGTGACTGTATGTGCCGGTGTGTGTGTTACCGTGAATCCCTACTGTATGTGTGCATGCGTTTGTTTGCGTGTGGCAAACGTGTAGCAGAAAGTCGTAGATAGATGCAGAGAGAAGGGGTCAATGCTGGGACCGCCACGTTGTGGTTAGTCACAGATGGGTAAAGATGGCCCGAAAACAAGCTCTGTTTCCATGGAAACTTTGTCAATACAGGGTGGACTGTACTGGGACAAAACTACCTCGAAGTAATTTAAAATGGCTTCAGGTGCCAACAGGTTGTCCTGAAGATAAGAGCTGTTGGTACTTAAAGGAATAGCTTGACATTTTGGTAAATGCACTTTCTTTAGGGAGTTAATTGAGACCCCTGAAATTAAACTAAATTCATTCTGTTAAATTTAAAGCTCCACACTCTTGTCTTGGCGTTGTTTTTTTTTTTAAACCCACTGTACGCTACCTATCCAGCACCAAACAACAGACGGACAAAGTTAGCAAACATAATGACCACAGTGGAGCATCTGGCTGCTGAAGAGACAGATATTACCCGTAGAAGTTGGTGAGCAAAACTTAATTGCAGAGTGAATGTTGGTCTCACAGTTACCAGGTGGCCAGAAACACCACTCCCAAATGAAGGAAAATGTTCCTCCATAACTCCTTGATGGGAAAATCAGCAGCTGTTCACCAACAAGTTCATCATATCAACTGTGTTCACAGCTCGTTACAATGTCATTCAAGCTCTGTAGCAGACCAAACAACTGCACAGAATGCAATTGATGGTGTTGATGAGCATTCATCTCAGTCTGAAGGATAATATTGATTTTATTAACTACATGCCTAGTATATAAAGTTTACACATAATGTGGCATGTTTAAGATGAATGGCAAACAAATGTTTAGTGCACATATAAAAGCATATTTTCCATTTATTTATTTGATATTGTGTGTATTATATTATCAGTATTAGTAATACTTGGATAAAGAACAATTTGGCAACTGTTTTCTCTGCCATCCTCTTCTTCCTCTTCTCTCTCAGCCCCCGTACCCCTCCTCACACTCCACCGTTGTAGTCCAAGAAATGATTGTCTGTCTGCCCTCCCAAAGTATTCACAGATGTGTAGGAGCTCATTGTCGAGGCACAGGTAACAAAGACGGACAGGCAGAAGGTCACAGATATGGACATGAGCGGTCCGTGTATACAAACGGAGGCGCTGTGTGACAGACAGGCCGGTTCAGAGCTGCACACAGATGAACGTTTGACATCAAAGAGGGAGACAGAATAATTGGCAGGCAGGTAGACGGCATGTCAGGAATCCAGTTTAAACTAAAGGTATCTATTTCATCACAGCTTTTTTATTTTGCGTCTAATCTCCGACTGGTACATCGATGTTTTTTTGCTCTTGAAATCATATGATTCATTGATTTTTAAACTTACACCATTGGCTCACCTCCCCTTCAACCCCACCACCCCCCCCCCCCCCTCCTCTTTTCCACACACTCTACCAGCACAGCTTGCAGTGGGTAAGCAGGGAGCGAGTGATGTAAGGCAGAGGTGGAGAAGGAGGAAACAACTGCGTCTGAGGTTAGCCAGATGGAGGAGAGGGGCGGATGGATGGAGTGGAGGAGTAAAGAGGGAGAGAGGGCGCGAGGGACTGAACAGAAGTCGGCTAATGTTGGCAAACTTATCTTTGTTCCTCAGTGTTGACAGTGAGGACAGACAGTAGATCATGGAAACTCTTAACACTGTTACAGTGGTCTCGGTTTTTTTTTCTTTACTCATGCAGTTTGTGGCTTCTGCTGCACATCCGTCCGTCCGTCTGTCTGTTTGTAAATCTGTCTGATTAGATATAAAGAAAACACAGAGTCAGTCTGCATGGAAACTGTGTCATCAAACCAGAAAAGCTATTTTATTCACCACAGCCTCTCCAATACTAGATTTTATAATTTTGATCTATGAGAATAAAACAAATCTGATAAACAATATTTTTGTTTAATTTTCCTTTGTTTTACATAAACACATGATTTAAACAAGCACTGTGTGAGAAAGACATGTCTTAGAGTACAGAGAGATATTTTGCACACAAACAATAAACTTTATTGTCAAAAATGAACGTAAAAGTAGATATGATATGAGATTCATATATTCATTCATATGCGCAAAATCAGTGTGACAGTATTGTTTACAATGACGCCTTGAATTGTCGAAATGCTTCAATGAATTAAGTAAATGGACAATAGCGTTTATCTGCGTTTGTTCAGGAGCTCTGGATCACATTGTGGTGACGACCCAAGATGGAAAGTTCCCTCTCAACCAGCTGGGACAGGTCTCCATGAAATCCCCTCAGCTCATTATGGTCAACATGAGCAGCTTCCCAGAGGTAAGACGACCACACAAACAAACACGGAGGACACACACGTACAGAGTCCTCCGACCTGCATCTGTGTGTCTCACGCACACAAGCACACGGGTAACCAAAAGCTTTATGAAAATAATCCAAAGCGCAGACAGATAGACGGTCCTCACAGGAGGAAAAGTGAGCCAGACCAGAACTCTCTGTATAAATGAAACCTGACCTGCCTCTTTCTCTCCAACTGTGTCTCACATGCTAATTGATTGATCACTCGGGGAGCCCTTTGTTCTGGGGTGAAAGATAGCAACATGAACCCAAACTCTGTGTGAGCGTGCACTGAGATGTGGTTATGTCTGCGTACGAGTTGTCAGAGTAGGAAATGACCTCATTTTACCCCCAGGTTAGGAAGGAATGGATTATTTTTCTTCTTTTCTTTTTACTGCCTTTTCTTTCCCTCTTTTCCTTCTTAATGATACAACACTGTGCTATTCAGAGCTCCAGAAATAAATATTATCCACAGGGGCAACTTACATTTTCAATGGCCCGACTCTCTGGTGGTCTTGAGAATCAACCTTATGCAATCATATTCATACGCAGACGGCCATCACTGGGGATTTAGTTCTCTTAGGTCTTATTAGCCATTGAGCTAATGAACAATACAGCTATATGGTGCTTTGTTTAAAATAAATATATATATATATATACAGTTGTGTGCAAAAGTGTTTGCCCCCTTCCTGATTTCTTATTTTTTTGCATGTTTGTCACACTTAAATGTTTCAGATCATCAAACAAATTTAAATATTAGACAAAGATAACACAAGTAAACACAAAATGCAGTTTTTAAATGAAGGTTTTTATTATTAAGGGGGAAAAAAAATCCAAACCTACATGGCCCTGTGTGAAAAAGTGATTGCCCCCTAAACCTAATAACTGGTTGGGCCACCCTTAGCAGCAACAACTGCAATCAAGCGTTTGCGATAACTGGCAATGAGTCTTTTACAGAGCTGTAGAGGAATTTTGGCCCACTCATCTTTGCAGAATTGTTGTAATTCAGCCACATTGGAGGGTTTTCGAGCATGAACCGCCTTTTTAAGGTCATGTCACAGCATCTCAATCGGATTCAGGTCGGGACTTTGACTAGGCCACTCCAAAGTTTTCATTTTGTTTTTCTTAAGCCATTCAGAGGTGGACTTGCTGGTGTGTTTTGGATCATTGTCCTGCTGCAGAACCCAAGTGCGCTTCAGCTTGAGGTCACGAACAGATGGCCGGACATTCTCCTTCGGGATTTTTTGGTAGACAGCAGAATTCATGGTTCCATTTACCACAGCAAGTCTTCCAGGTCCTGAAGCAGCAAAACAGCCCCAGACCATCACACTACCACCACCATATTTTACTGTTGGTATGATGTTCCTTTTCTGAAATGCCGTGTTACTTTTACGCCAGATGTAATGGGACAGACACCTTCCAAAAAGTTCAACTTTTGTCTCGTCAGTCCACAGAGTATTTTCCCAAAAGTCTTGGGGATCATCAAGACGTTTTCTGGCAAAACTGAGACGAGCCTTTATGTTCTTTTTGCTCAGCAGTGGTTTTCGTCTTGGAACTCTGCCTTGCAGGCCATTTTTGCCCAGTCTCTTTCTTATGGTGGAGTCATGAACACTGACCTTAATTGAGGCAAGTGAGGCCTGCAGTTCTTTGGATGTTGTTCTGGGGTCTTTTGTGACCTCTTGGATGAGTCGTCGCTGCGCTCTTGGGGTAATTTTGGTCGGCCGGCCACTCCTGGGAAGGTTCACCACTGTTCCATGTTTTCGCCATTTGTGGATAATGGCTCTCACTGTGGTTCGCTGGAGTCCCAAAGCTTTAGAAATGGCTTTGTAACCTTTTCCAGACTGATAGATCTCAATTACTTTACACAGGGCCATGTAGGTTTGGATTTTTTTTTCCCCCTTAATAATAAAAACCTTCATTTAAAAACTGCATTTTGTGTTTACTTGTGTTACCTTTGTCTAATATTTAAATTTGTTTGATGATCTGAAACATTTAAGTGTGACAAACATGCAAAAAAATAAGAAATCAGGAAGGGGGCAAACACTTTTTCACACAACTGTATCTGCTCCTCTTCTCAAGAGATGCAACTGTAAGCAAAGTTCAATAACATTTACTTGACAGGAACAGTTCTATATCGTGTAACAAGTTCTGATCAATAGGAATTATGAATGATACCTGCTTACAAGTGCTGCTTGCATGTACAGGTACAAGTACAGCCACTCAGAGAGCGGCCAAGAGTACAGTATAAAATAAGTGATTACAGTAATAAAACAAATGCATACAGTACAAGTACACTATGCTGACGTTAAGCAGGTATATCTTGGTTTCGCACGTAAGCATTCTATCATTGTATCTGGTATTACAATTCCTCCTGAGGGGAGTGTGAGTGTGCGTACCAGATGTAATGGCAAATCCAATAGTTGTTGAGATATTTCACTCAAAACCACATATGTCCACCTCATTGTTGAGGAAAAGTCACGAGTTTTCAGTTTCGGTCTGAACCCAAAGTGGCATACCAACCTACCGACCGACACTGCCACCCCTACAGCCCCACTGCCGACATAAATTACATTCAAAGGCGGTTTGTTCCTTTGGAGAACCACCTGTCTGCTACAACCACCTTTTATTTTCCTACCGGTCACCTTGTGAACCTGAAAACTGTGGCTTCGCATCTTTGTTCGCTTTCTTGCTGATATCACAAAACAACATGCAAATCTAAGTATGTATCAGTATCTCAAATCTGTAAATTCAGGCTGAATGGTCTTTCAGTGAGTCTATTCCAACCACAGACCACACACACACACACACACCGGCAGACGCATTCATGTGCACGCACACTACCCTGTCGTGCCCAACGTTACCCATGTCCCACACAGAGGTGAGCCCTCAGTACCCAGAGCTAATAGGCTTATAATGATGCCTATCCATTACCAGGCACTCCAGAGGCCCTACCATTGTTTTCCATTCATTCATTAAGAGCAGCCTGGGAAGGCACAGTGGAACTAACAACAACAACTACTAGCATGCTTAGATCACGGGGCAATTTGGTGTGTGTTTTAGGCTGAGTGTGTATGCGCATGTTTAAGCATCCCACCACTTTGTTCATAAAGTGTTTTCTTCAGGACTCCCTATTCAAACACGAGCGCACACGCGGACTCTCGCACACATTCCTCTCCGCCCGCCTCTTTGCTTTGAACCGCGCCGTCAAGCGTTTGATGTTAAACTCCAGTGTAATTTCTCTTCCTCTCCAACACATTAACCAGAACCGGCCCGGACTTTTTTCAGAGAAATTCCCCTCGGTTTTTCCGTGAACCGCCGGAGCGGTCGTCGGGAGAGAGGAAACGGTGATGAATTTGATGCTGAGAACAATCAAACATAGGTATGGGCTGAATCTATCACCCCACACTCAAAGAGAGCAACCAGAGGGCCTGTGCTCCGTATGACTTTGACAAAGGAAACGGAAAGAAACCTCATGAATTAATTTAATGCGCACAAATAAATTCCTTTAATCTCACTGCCATTTCTTTTCCCCGGCGGATCAGGCCAGAAGGAGCTGTCAAGAAAGGAGAGTAGAGTAGAAAGGGGGTTAAAAAAAAAAACAACCTATATGTTCTAAATCCTCGCGTTACACATTTGCACACTTTGTGAAGCTCAGCTGAGGGAATTGTCATGCGGTTGCAGAATTTGTTTGAGGAGTGTGACTTTGTTTTCAGTAATTCCAAGGGTTTGGATTCCTCCCCCCTTGTCTGTATGCACCGTTTCACTGTAGCTATCTGGTTCTAATGTAGTATTTGCTGGACTGTGTTGTATATGGTGGATCAAGTTTTTATGGTTCACATATGTGAATGCTGTTTTTAGTATTTACCATTGAGTCACATGCAAAGCTTCTTTTTCTGCCTGCTGGCCTGCCAAACAAATATAATTACACTTTAAAATAACATTCCAAAGAAGCCACGATATTAATGAACTTAAGTCAAAGTATTGTGGGACTGCAGACCAACGCTTCTCAGAATCTCATCTTTGTCTGATCCTGTGTTTGTCGGGATCACTTGTTTCCGCCACAAAACACACAATGCTTTGTTTTTCTTCTTCTTCCTTTAAAAAGAAAACAGATTGTCTTTGGGAAATATTACTTGCAATTCTTTTTTTTCATCTTTTTCAATAAACCATTTTCGAAAACATTTGACGAAAGACATATTTTGCGGATGTTTTGTAGTTTTGTCCCAAATAAACAACTGTCCTGTTCTGTGATGTGGTTTCCCAGCACGGATCAGAAATGTTTAATTTATCAAGAAAATGGCTAGTTTGCATTTACACCAAGATTTCTTTCTACAGCGACACTACATACAGTGTCGTGCAGGATAATGCCAGATTTTTATGGAATCGAATGTACAAACTGAAGCACCAAAATGAAGTTCAGCCGTCTTTAATTTGATTATTTACACCTGTGCTTTTCCTGCTATGACATTAAAAAAGGCCTACTAAGGCAGTAGCATAACTGACTCATGGCCAGTACTAATAACGCTACTGCTAGCATCGCTCAATGGGTTGTTCATCCAACTGTAGCAATTGGATGCAACATAGTTGCCCCTCAACCATGTTAAAGTGTCACAATCATGGCGGCTGCCTAAAGACCATAACGTATCGATGTCTTTCAACATGTGTAGCCTGAATGTCTCTAACCACCGAATGTGTTGATTTCTGCCTTCCCACCAAATTGGTTGAACCCAGTAGAGACCTCCCTTTCAAACCCACATAAGGTAATGAGCTGGCCACATGCAAAATCTGACCACAACACAAGAAAAGTGTTTACGTGTACTCTTTAGTTAAAGTGAAGATATGTACATGTGCTCACCTCAAGATAATGACCATTTCCCATCTTCATCAACAAGCAATTAGCTGCTGTTAAATGTGCAAATAGAGGATTAAAAGGGAACACATACAAACTCAGAAGCACATGTGTGCGTGTGCGTGTGTGTGTGCGTGTGTGTGTCCATGTATCATACACAAGCACAAGCAGACTCTCCTGTGAGATCACCGTGGGTCAACGCCCTGCCCTGCAACCTCTCAGTCCTGTCCCAGAGGGCCGAGCGCTGACAGTGGCCCAAGGCACTTCCACACTGCAAGGGCTTCCCCAGACACACACACACACACACACACACACAAACACACACCACACACACACACACACCCCACCCAGATACACACACTGCAAACACAACACAACACTTTAATTATTGCCAGCTGGAGCTGGGCCACTACCTGCAGTTGTAGCGCTGCTTTTCGATTCACACCAGTGCTCGCCGCAAGCACACATTCATGTGTGTGCGTGTGCGTGTGCGTGTGTGTTTTGTGTTTGTGCCCCAGGCTACAGCGGCTGCCACCCGCGCCCTAAGAGAGAGTAGCATGAACCTTAACCCAGAGGTGGACGGGACGATCATCAAGGTGCCCGTTCCCAAGTGAGTCTCTCAAACACGCACACACACACACACACACACACACACAGCCCCAAGGGCAGGAACACTTTCCTGCTTTTCAATCTTCTCTTTACACCTTTTACTTTTCTTCTGTCATTCCTCTGTTTTCCCACGCCCACCATTATTATACACTGAGACATATCGTAAGTACGAGCCCTGAAACAATAAGGTGATCTGAACAATATATTACTCAATTGACACGATGTTAATTGAAGTGGTTTTTTTTTACTAAATTCATTATAAAGTTATTTGACGAAATAGATCATTTTTAAGACTCGTTTTTATGCTCTGTTAATCTGTGACAAGCAGTTGACATTTTTGTGTTTTTATAGAGTAAATAAGTGACCAATAGATAGATGAAATAATCAATACGTACTGTAAATGATCATAAACCTAAAACTTGCAGTAAGTCTGAATGTATCGCCATTAATAATTCTCTTTAACCGAGAGATTTATGGACTTTTGTTAGTAGATGTATGGAGACCCCCGGTGTGTTGATGTGAGGGTCGGGTCACTCTCTCTCTCTCTCTGTTCCGACTAGACCTTTCTCTCTCACACTCTCTTTTTCTGTCTGCCAAGTCAAACAAGCTCACAAAAAACTATCCATCCCTCACTCACTAAACCCCTCTGTGTGTATATACAGTATGTTTTTTACATATACACACATGTGCATGTAAGTATACATGTATAAATGCCGCCCTGTGTTTATATATGTGTGTGTGTGTGTGTGTGCGTGTGCGTGTGCGTGCGCACGTTGAGCAGCAGGTGTTAGTCTGGCAGAGGAGGGACACAAGAGTCAGACTGCTTTCCCCCTGCAATCAGTCTCGGCACGCTCCAAGCCTCCATTTGCATTTCCAAAGAGAAGGCGCTCCTTGATTGGCCCTGGAATCAGTAATTAGGCCGTATTGTTTGTGGTAAATAGACGCCGCACTTGGATTGTTTGCAAATAGTCCCAAAGGCAAAAACAACGAAAAAAATAGTCAATTAAGGACAAAGAGGGAGAGTGAAATGGGAAGTAGGATTTTCTGAGTGATTAACAATCGCAAAGTGAATACAAAGTTGTTGGGATGACGGATGTTTCGCTCGAGTCTGAGACCTCGGCAACTGATTGTTGTTAGTTGGTTGCTTACGAGTCTGAACTAAAATTATTAGACTTCATGCTTACGAGCACTTAACGTCCTCATTTGCACAAGTGAGGACATTGTTTTTTTCATTATTTTGTCTGTGCACAGTGTGTTTGACTAACCCTTTCTTTTCGGTCTCCGTGTGCAGTTTGAAGTTATTTTAAATTGTTGGCCTAGTGTGTGTGTGTGTGTGTGTGTGTGTGTGTGTGTGTGTGTGTGTGTGTGTGTGTGTGTGTGTGTGTGTGTGTGTGTGTGTGTGTGTGTGGAGCCTTGCTTGGTATAATCCATTTCCTAGTATCCCAGGGAATCTCACCTGCTCTGTTTTTTGTTTTCCTTCTCTGTTACCATACGTTCCTCCCCCCCCTGCAGAGTGACGCGGGAGTACAGAGAGAACCTCGCCAAGCTGGCCAAACAGTTCGGCAACAAGGCGAAAGATTCCCTGAGGAAAGTGCGATCTACTGCTGTCACACAGGTCAAAAAGACGAAGGAAGCACACTCGGAGGACACCATACGACTTGTGGAAAAACAGGTGGGTGACAGTGGAGCTACACGTAAAGCCTCTTAATTGATAGATCACACTGACGAAGGGAAGTTTAATGTTGAGATGAGCGGCTATAGATGAGAAGAGATGAGGCACAAAACAGAGAGTCAAAGAGGTAACTGATAGTTTAGTTTAGCTATTAATGGCATCCTTTTCCAAACAGACACTAAAGTGAGCCCAAAAAGGTGTATTATTCATTTTTCCTTTTCCCCTTCACAGATTCAGCAGATGGCGGACAACATTGCAGTGGACATTGACAAACAGCTTGCAGCCAAGACCAAGGAGCTGTTAGGCTGACTGACGATTAAGAAGTCTCCTTTTTGATATTTTGGTTATAGCTGAACCTACAGATGTACACACTTAACAGAAGCAACATTTCAACCCTATCGTCTTTATAATAAACAGGTACTCATTCGGTCGTTCTTGCATCCCGTTCTCACAGTCCACAAGCTTCACACAGACCAATGAGTCTCGGTTCTGTTGTCCATGTTTTGGCAGAAACTGGGCTTTCGGTTCTGGGCCCGCAACGCTGGCAAAGATCTGCTCCTCGCTGCTGGGCGATATCCGTGTTTAACCGTCGGTACATAAACAGAAATTGGCACGGAAACAACAACAACGACAGACTGCCAGTCATCTCCCTCCTCCCTCGTTGCTCTTCCTGTCTTCAAAACAAACACCGAGCGAGGGACGAATGGACTTTTAATGGGATTTGTAAGCCTCCTCCTAATCAAACGCCTTGCCACAAGGGCTGTCTGTTTACGTAAAACAAGCGCACCCGTCTGAGTGTAAACTGGCTGCAGGTTTGTCTTGGTGGCAAGAGAAGGGGAGAGAGAGGGTTTGTTCCAGAGACGGAGGATATGATTAGCGTGTTGCCAAACATTTGTTTCACATTGATTCAAAGTCTGTTAAAGAATGCGCTTGAGTAAAAAAAGCCTTTAATTTGGGCCCATGTCTAGGATTGATAATACGGCTGCTCTCTCGACAATAAAGTCGGGGAAAGTAACATTATTGATGGACTCCATTAAAGAAACTTTGTACCATGTGCGTCATCTGTCTCTCTCTTGTTTTCTTTTCTTTTTCTCCACTTTTTGGTTTGAAGTCACCCCCTCCTCCATTAGTCAGAGTGATAATGGACCTTTCCTGTGTACAGACCTCCAGGTCCTGACTGCTGGCACCACAATTGCCCATTAGGGAAAGAGGCTTTTAATGTTGTGCACTTGGCCCTCTTTGTCTTTCAACAGCTGCACTTTTAAAGCCACGGTCAAGAATTGTAGCAGTTGTTCGAAGTGGATCAATAACAAGAAATGCATGAATGGTAAACCTACTGAGCTACACACACACACACACACACACACACACACATGGCTGTGCTTTCATCTATCCGCTGTTTACACCAGCCAGAGGCTTTACTGCACTCTTATGTGATCGGTGTCTTACTCTTTATCATGTTTTTTCATGCTTCCTCTGCTACTGGTCCCACACAGCGCTGCAACATTGTAAACTACCAATTCAATCTTAGTCAAAATGCTGTCCGACCTCTTTTAAATGGACAAAATAAATTGAGGAATCGTGACAATGCAGATTTCTTGTTTTTTTTTTGGTGTTTTGGTGGTAGCAGCAGCGCTTGGTTGCACGCTACACATTGTGGCGTTATTACATTTGCCTCGGCCCTCCGTCTCCCTGGACGGCTTTGCTTTAATGGCCTAAACAGACCGGAGTCGTTGGATAAACAAGAGTTTAGCGGAGGAGTGGCTGAGTCGGGACAGAGGAGGGGTGGGGTGGAAATGGCAGGTTTTTGTGGTGATTCTGGGTCCATATGTCAGCAATTTGAGGGCATTGTGTACCTTGGCCTAAAACAGAGGCTTCATGATCGATGGAGGGGTGAAAATCTCCCAAGTCCCTGGCGCAGAACACAGGCGAGCACAAGGAAATTGCTTTCAGCTGATAGCTTCATTTTGGTTGACATTTATCAAGTGAATTACCCTGTTCCTTTCAGATGTTTACTACTCCTACTAGCACCGCCTTTTCACTGTGTGTGTGCGTGTGCATATGCGTGCTTTGTGCTAGTATGAAAGCAATAGAGTTTTGTCTTTGTGGAAGTTCTGGTGCGTCCTTTGGCGATTCCTCACAAAAATATACAAGTCTGAATTAGCTCAGTAAATGTTTGATTGGTTAGTCTAGCCTTCTATAGGTTGCTGGTGCATTTAAGGAAAGATAACCAGTTACAACGTACAGCTTCTACTCACAACAAGCTCTTTATAAAGTTGTATTCTACCAAAAAAGCACTCGTCTGATTCTTGCAGGACACAAATGCAAATGTGACGTTCAAATATATCAAAGCAATACTTAGCAACTCTTGCTTATCAGCCGCAAAGACGACTGTAACGGTTACATTTTTAGGTGACTACAATGTAATATAGCCATGGCACAGGTAGAGAAGAGTCCATTATCAGTAATGTTAGTTATAAGGCAAAATATAACTAAAGTTTGCTAAATTAGTACAGGTCATATACCAGACCAAGTGAGGCTGAAGCAGCAAAACTCCAGAGTGAACTAAATTGGGCAAGAGTCTGTTTTAGTTCTTATGAATTCAGGTTTTCATTTGTAAGAGGAAGAATTCTTGAATGATTTCTTCTTTCAAAAGTTGCATCGTCTCACTTTAAATCATCAAATGGGAATTTTTGAATATGAGTGTTGCATAGCACTTACTTAATTCAATTTTATCCCTCTTTCCAGAAAGCACAAATATCAGACGCAGTCATGGAATAGTACAATTTAAACTCGTATTGGAAAAATAATGAAAATCCCTCGAGTGTTGCTCTTAATCTCAGTCCCTCCATCTTACTTCATTCTTCCCCTCTTAGCATTGTTCTACTTCTCAGTTCCCCTACTTTTCATGCAGATTTCTGCGTTGCATTATTCATGTGTTTTAAGAGAAGCTCGATATCATGGTCTAATACTAGTTTTCCAAAAAGACCTACATTATATCGTATAGCCACCACTGTGTGTATGAAAGAAGAAAAACAATGTGTATATATATATTTATATATATATATGATTCCTCTCTGTGTTCTGTCTTCCCTTTGTGCCGCCTGTGATTACACTCTGAACGTCAAGCCGCGGTGCTCCTGCAGCAGCTGAACTGCTGTGGAGCCGGGCGGCAACTGAGCCGACCACTTCAGTGTAGACCGAATTGGACAGACCCCCCCCCCACACACACACACACACACACACACACACACACCTCTCCCTCTTCTCATCACCTCTGGAGTGTAAGAGTGAGTGAAGCCACCCTGAAGATCTCATCAAGGATCCAATCAGCGCGTGAATACGAAATGCACTCTCCTCTTGCGGTGTGATGATGGGGGGGGGGGGAAGACATCGAGAGAGCCTTGTCTGGAGCGACAATCTCGGCATATGCAAATTGAAGAAACATTTTTAATGGATTTGATGTTCGTAAGAGTATCTCTGACCCTTTCGGGGATGTGGTAACAGGCTCACAGGAAAAGAATATGTGCAGATTAGCCTATTAATATTTATAGATGTAATTGGTTGAGCTGTGTGGCATGAGGCCTTGTTGCGCCTGGTGTAATGCAGACCACGTTTAGGCCTAATCCAGGTGGGTGCTCTTACTGCCTCTAACAGGGAAATAGCCGCCCATTTTAGGAGGAAGCTGGATATCCTAATAATCAGGTGAACTAATACCGGGCGCTGAGAGTGTTTCCTTCCGGAGCTCTTGGCACGTCAGTCATTCACAGAATTGCTCCTGTCTGGTCTGCGAGCCATTTTAACTCTGTGGAACGTGGGCTCTTTTCCCCCCAAACGTGCATTTAGAGAGGACCACACGGGCCCCTTTGGATAGCCTCTACACCCACGAGGAGGCTCCCCAACCATCGTAGGGAGCAACCAGACGCTCCAGCACACACACCTCCTGCTGCTCAAATCTGAACAAAGCGTTCCTCAGTCTAAAGTGGTTAAACTGTCAATTCAAATCGTCTGGACATCGTGATTACCGGCATGGGAGGAATTATATATTTAGCTTTATGTCCGTCGCCATTTCCTCCCCCCGTCCTGATCTGAAGTGACTAGCCAGTAGTGCCCTCGATATTACTATCTCTGAGGAGTTTAAACCTTCCCCCAGGAGACAAGTGTAATCAAGGGCTGCCAGCAGGAGAGAGGGAGGAAGGGAGGGAGGATGATGAGAGGTTTGGGGTGGGTGGTGTTGGAGCCCTGCAGTGATGGGATGGTGAAGGATATGACAATGGACCCAATTTACAAATATATCTCTACGTCTCAGAACTTAAATACTGAAGTTCTCAGCCAAGTCTTATTTGGAGAGAACAAAAAGGCAGATAAGTAAGATAATCTGGCATGCCCTTTTTACATACATGTTTTTACATAGAATCTACATCTGTACAGTATTTTCAGAAAATAATATCCTTACTTTTTGTTGTTAAAAAACAATTATTCATAATATTAGTTTTAGTGAAGTTGATTCAGAAGCAAGAAATAAAATCACCGTTAGCCCTTGCAAAGATCTCTTTTTTTCTTTCTTTTATTCAGGTAGAAAGTCATGTTTTCATACAGTGAAAGTATTCTTTTTTTTTAATCTGCTATTGCAGAGGGATTAGTTTTAATTGTTTCCAATACAAATCCAAGTGAGTTTATTGGAACAAGACAGAATTAGGCAGATGGCTGCACTAGAACCAAGAAAAAAATATTATTTTTGGTTTATTTGTACTGGAATATCTCCCCACACTGGCAGAATAATTGTACTCATAAAATAAGACTTTCAGGGCTCAATAATAGACAAAAATGACTTGGTCATATGTGGATTTTTGCAGTGCAATAACTGCATCAACAAAATTCAGCTGCAATGTGCTGCAGAAGAGAAAAATACACTGCACAAATGACGAGGGGTGGAGGCTGTTGAATATCAGGAAAAGCATGCATGGGCACGTCTACATAGACGTACAGACCTATTGTTTTTGGTTATTGAGTCATTGTTAATAGCCTTCTTAAATTCTTTCCACACTACCATTCTAAACAAGAATGGCCCTCTGCAAATCCACAACCCCCTCTAGGATCTCATCCATCCTGAAGAGACTCATTCATCCTCAATAACGTCACCGCTTGCTCATAAATAAAAGTGACCGTTAGGAAAGCAGATGAACGCAACCAACGGATTGGACAGGAAGCCAGTTAATCTGCAATCCAATCCGGCCCGAGTCTAGTGAAACCCGGCTCAGCTTGGCTGACCGAGGCCTGGGAGGAAGGAAGTGAAGGACTCAGGAAGCAGTGTTCAGAGCTTTCACCAGTCATATCCATCACAGTGCACGGTGATGGAAGCATGTGTGTGTGTGTGTGTGTGTCCCTGTTTCACCAGTCATATCCATCACAGGGCTCTGTCTCCAGGCCCAGGCAAGAGAGCTGGAGAGTCATTAGAGGGGCTGGGCTGCAGGCTGCAGCGCTGCACTTTAACTAAACATCTTTTCCATAAAATAAATGCTTCCAGGTTAGCGTGGGTCCCGGAGAACCCAGGTCGCCTCGCTTTCGCTGCCACTCATCTGATCCCAATTACCAGACAGACTTGTTCAGAGCCGGCGAAGACTATATGGATACAGACTGGAGTCGTGCGTTAGACTCCAATGACAACAAGTGTGGCATCCTTGATCAACACATCGCCACCCCGTCATGCCCCATCCTCCTCGCCACCGTACTCGGTGGTGAAGAAATAAATCATCTGGAATTAGATTATACTTACATTTATGCTTTTTTAGCGCTTTAGTGGCTTAGTATGTGTGGGTTTAGTGCCATTTTAGTGGGACATAAAGCTGTTGTGGGGATCAAACCTGTGATTTATCTGCAATAGGGATCTAACCACAAAGCTACCTTGAAATCTATCTCAGCCAATTTTGAGCATAGAAATAGGAAATTGACCAATTTGTCTGCTTTTGAATTTAAATAATACATGTATATGCACTTACTTTTTACTGTATCTGTACAGTACAGATGTACAGTGTAGTACATGTAATCTAGGTAAGGCAAGTTTATATATTTGCATGGCACCTTTCAACAACAAGGCATTTAGACGTTCTTTACATGTATTTATAGCATGCAAGCTTTCACCCTCCATCGAGCACATCCATTACATTCACTCCAGTTGTGTTCCATGTAGTGACCTGATCTTGGAAGAGAGAAAGAGTCGATCACGGTGATATATATGCATTTGTGCGTGCATGTGTTTTTTGTGTGCGCACACATGCATTTACATCCATACATTATTGAATAATTGTTTCCCGATGCTCTCTTCTTCCCGAGAATATTAATTACCAAATGATGAAACCGCCGCTTTGGTCTGGGAGGTTGACGTTGAAGGAGGAATTGGGGGCCTTGTATGTCGGAGACCATCCTTTTTGATGGGGTTGACTCTCATTTTGAGTGTGTGTGTGTGTGTGTGTGTGTGTGTGTGGTGCTGCTGGGAGGTAGGAGTGGGTGATGGGGTATAGAAATAGCTATGTCGGGGTGTTGAGTTTCAGGGGGAAGCATTTTTCTCAGATTGAATAGATGATGAGAATATCTTGGACAGCTGGACGAAGCAGTTTTTTTTGGGGCACAGAATAGTTAATTGATACATTTGTCTCTGCCTGAAAGAGAATGATCTTTAAGTGGGAGACAAAAGAGTATGAAAAGAAAAGCGTTGAAAGCTTCACTCAAATGTTCATGTGCTGCTACGGTATGTGTCGGCCATGCAGGACACTCCTGTAAAAGAGTTAGATATATTCAGACAAGCACACACATAATAACTTAACCTGGCTGAGAGCTAACAATGTTGGATATACGATAGGATAAGAATGAATAAAATAGACATTAAAATAAATTATAATAAGATATTAAATCCTAGACAGTGAAATAGAAGAAAAGATACCAAAGAGAGACACAGTTGCCTCTAAAGAACCTCCCCTTTTATCAAATACCAGCTTTTTGTTTGTTTTGTGTCTAAATTATTTTCCCTGTGACCCTTAAATTCAATAAAAAAAAACGTAATTTTATGGATTCATAATCCGCTGAGATCAGACACCTTGTTCAGCCCTCACTCTGGGGCTGCATGGAAAGGAGGATGGCACCATCTAGTGAAACTATGATGCAGGCAGGGAGGGAAACTACACCACTCTTTGTTGTTGCAATGGAAGAAATATAGTGCTTAAATATATTAAGTAAGAATAACAACAAAATATATAATAACTACTCATTAATGATTTCATCACAGGACATTTAAACCTGTTAAATGCAAAAATGTTGTTTTAAAATTGAAAGTTTGTTTGCCTATTGAAAATGAGACCAATAAAATGAATCTTTTTAATAGCAAACACGCCCCTACAATATGCGTATAAAGTGGCTGTTTTCTTATTGACAGAGAACAGCAGCTGTCATTAATTCAATTTGTGAGTGAAGATAAACTAACTAAAATGTAAACTTCTGGAGATGCTTGCCAAACCACTCTTGCACCATAAACCGCTTCTCTTCCGTCTATCAGGATATTCCAAACTGTCTTCATTTCCAAAATATATCACCACATTTGGTATTTCCCATGATTTAGATTTCTTATTGTAATCCTCAAATCTGCAGAATGTACAGTACCAAGAGATTGTGCCTGAATTAACTAAGCCCGATAGCATTTGTGATAATGTTAAAATAGCTGTGATTATGGTGCAATATAATGACAAATGTGTTTGTGATTTAGGATGACAATGTATTGATTTAAGCCAAGAGAGAACCTGTTATGAAACATAATAGGGCAGTAACTTCCAGTCTAAACATTACACTGGAATATAAAATAGGCTATTTTATACGATTACTCTTTTATGAGACAGTTTCTTTTCCTCTTTATGTAAACAACTGACAAAGTCTTCCCAGAGTGTCTGTTCATCTAATTTCCGCCAGTTCACGTCAATAAACACGAAGGTCAGACAATGTATTCATCACAGCTGTGATTGCAGAATAAAGGATATATTGGGATGTATGCAGCAAATGTCAGGGTAAACAAAACAATGCAGAAGCAGTTTCTGCAGCGCTCGAGTATTAGTAGGAGGAAGTTGTCCATAAATAACCAAAAAGCAACAGCTGATGGAGGCAAATCCTCCACTTTTGAAAACAAAGGACTGAAACATGATCATGTGTATATTTGTGGGTTGTTTTCTTTTCACAACACCCCTACATATCAATACTTTATATTCATTTTCTAATCACGAGTATGCTCAGTTTTATGACCTCAGCCTTCTCTTCCTCTTTGCAGGGGAATCTCACTGTTGTTGTTTTTTTAAGTCTGGCAAACTTTGAAGTATGAAGGACTTTTTTCTACATACGGTAAATAATGATATTTACAGAAGTTCAGTGGCCACACAATGAATGTAAATCCAATACTCAATCTCCTTTTAGCTCAGTATTTGGTCTCCACCAACTCCTGCAGGAATGATGATCATAGAAACTGAGATGCTTGGTACAGAGCTGAAAGGAATTGCAGAATTGGATTCATCACTACGAGCAAAACCTTTCATCATTTGACCCAGTGCTGTTCTTGAAATATAGATTAGTGCAGCCCAGTTACTGGTTTTCTGATTTAACCTGAGTTCGTAATGTTTTGATGAGTGAGACAACAGAAAGAACAACATGCTGATCACTGCTGACTGCACTCAAAAAACACACAGTCAGGCATTCAGTAAAGGTTCCTCACTAAACAGATACCTGAAAGCTGACATTGCAGTTGTTGGAGAGAACCAGTGCAATGGAATAAGCGTGGGTGAAACTGAGTCAAACATAATACCACAGCAAAACATATCGGAATCAAATCAGGATTTACCCGTTACTTTTGTGACATAAGGTAAGATGCTCCAATTACTGGAGAATGGACAGACAGAAATGAAAGAAAAAGCATTTGTAATCAAATATTACTGGAATCAGCAAGCTGTCCTGCCAGGAACACTCATAAAGTTACTTCCCTTTTCACTCGTAGTGCACAGAAAAAGTTCCTGCTTTGCTTGCAAACTATAGCAAATTACCCTAATAAGGACCTTTCCTTTTCTCGTGGACTGACACAGAACAAAACAGAAACGACTGCAATCATTAGTTAAGTGTTTGAAGTATCAGATCGGAAACAGAGAGTATGATGGTGTAGCTGAAACTACTTTCAGGAGTTTCATGAAAAGCACAAAACTAAGGTGGATTACCACCTTAGGGGTAAATGATGTATTCTCTTAAAAAAAACAACTTTAAAAGCATTGGTACATGGAATATTTTTAATCAAAATGACTTGCAGGGCTGCCCTATAAAGAATGTAATAGTAGTATTTACAGCACATATCGAAATCAACACATTTCGCAGCATATCTGGGTTTATACAAAATCTAACCACACATGTTTGTTTAACATGTAAAAAGTGCTTAATGTCTTTGTTAGTCACAACCATGTGTGACCATATATCATACTGTTTGGAGCTGCAGCACCCTCTCTGTCTCAACCGTGTCCTTGAGTGTGGGGCAGTGTCCCGGGCAGGCCGTGACCAACACCCTGCATCCTCCTTTTTCCCTTAGAAACTTCCTCAAGGACTCATCGAAAAATTGGTTCCCTTCTCTATACGCATCCAACAGCAGCAGAGCCTCACCGGACCTGGTTAACACCGTCCTTAGCTCATCCTCCGTGGATATCTTTTCCTTGAGAGAAAGTTGAATTGTTATTTCCTGAAAGAGGTCACCCTTCACTTTGCTGCCGTCGACATAGAAGAGAAGTGGAAGGGTGCTGAGATCGAGGAGGTTAGGGAGGGCATGTGTGGACCCCTCAGTCCAACAAGAGACCAGGATGTGGGCTACGGTTGTCTTCCCGCTTCCTGGGGGTCCCTCAAGGAAAAGTGTCTCTCCTGCTTCTGGGAGTAAAGCTTGAAGATTCACAGGCTGGCCCTCACTGAAAAAACAAGCAGGATTGAGATTATAAACTACACAAACCCAAACAAATAGTAAAGCAGCTGAGTTAACTGGAGTTTTCCACATACAAAGTTTCAGTTCTTATTAAGGCCCGGTCACATTTACAACGATGACATTTTACAAAATCCATTAATTTCAATAGAATTGCTGCTATCTGTGGATTTGCTCAAATAACAGCACAAATATGTTGGTACTGATGCCTCCATATGATCAACAAAGGTAAACGAGACCATTAGCGAGACAGATTACCAACAGATAAGCATGATAACTAACAGTTAGCAAGCTAGCTAGCGTCATTGATCAAAGAGAATAGGGGGTAGTTCAAACTTAATGGTTTTGGATTTTTACTGGAAATGCGATCATAGAAGTCGTGCAACCTTATTAAGTGGAAATTTGTGTTCATGACTCACTTGTTTCGCAGCCTTTGACGCAGCTCCTCCACAACAAAAGCATTCCCGTGATGTCTCACCTCTGGGCTGAAGGAGAAGTCACAATAGTGGGCTCTCAGAAACACTCCCAGATTGTCCTCCATGGAAACTGCAGACAATAAAAAACAGACCTGATCGTGATGACATCCGCATCATTTAATGAAATGGAAGAAATAGTGTGAAAAAAAGCTTTAGATGTTTTCTTTGCATGCTGTTATATACGCTGATATTTTTACAGTAAATTGTTTTACAGTAAATGTTTACATGAATGTAGTTCAGTAGGATAATCACAGACTGGAAGAAGTTGTCTCACTGAATTTGTCTTCTTAACTTGACCCTGAACTTTGCTGCTTGTTATGTGGTTATGAACTGAATATTGTATATAATGATATTGTGACTGTCAAAAATAATTTCATACATCAACTGAAAAAAACATAAACAATGTAAACTATAGTTGTTAGAGTCACTTACCTTCATTAAACACGCTTATCTCTTCCTCATTGTCTTCATCTTTTTCGAGGCCTGATGGAAAGAAACAAGCTTTTGTCAGAACAACAACACAGAGGAGAGTGACATTGATAGAAGTAATCAATCAGTGTCAATAATTAGTCAGTAATTCAACCGTGGCTACAGTGACTCTACGAGGCTACAAAAAGTGTGGTAGTGTAAATCCACTCACATACATCCCAATGCAAAATTAAAAGTTTACGTTGTAATGTACAACTTCTAAGAAGACATGCAGTGAATTGAGTTTTAGCTCTTCTTGTGAAAGCACAGTTCATGTCTGCTTGTTGGCTTGTTAAGATTTCCACACTGGTCACAAGCAGCACAGCATTTTTGGGGCATTAGAAGGCTTTTAAACTTTAAAAGCCCTGCTAAAAACGCATCCCTGGTGATAAGTTTTACGTTACTTTGCAGTCAATTTTGTGTCCTCGCTCATCCATAAAAGAAGGCCGAGCTGTATTATTTAAGGTATTAAAATATGTATTGGCTACAGCCGTCGGTTGTGACCACAGCGTAAGTGGGTGCAGCCTCTGTATCATTGCAGCCAGTGTTGAGATAACTCGGCTAGTTAACTTATTTATTCTGTGGCTGTGACTGCTGCTGTCAACATGGCTGCTACTTTGGTTGTTCTGATTACAAGCCTGTAACACATTCTTTATTGTGTGTTACATTAATTACATGAATGGTTGTGTGTGTGTGTGTGTGTGTGTGTGTGTGTGTGTGAAGTGAATTGTTCAGCACTCTTTAGACTCACAGACAACAGCAGAAGCAGACCTGCCTCGACCATCGACCAAAAGGTTCCTGGTATTATTAGCATTGGAGCCTGTAGAAAAAAAGAAGAAAAAAACAGTTAGTGTGTTGGTACTGCATGTGTGTACTGTATGTATTTAAGTATGAAGAGATGGACGGGTGGAAGTTTGTTTGGCACTGTATACAAATAGTTTTATTCATGCAGCTTAGTAAAATGATGTTAACATAAGTCAGGACAGTCTTTCTTTCAAAGGCATCAACTTAGCTTTCTAAATGTTTGAGCGGCGATACATGTTGGTTTGTATGGTATTATAATGTTTTGGATTTGAATTTGTTTTATGCGTACCTTTTTATTTATGCTATTGCATTTTTCTCAATTTCATACAGTATTTTCTCTTGTAAACCTTCAATTTATTATGTACTTTATATGCTCTTGTACTTACATTAATTGTTTTACCTACACACTTGTAACTAAGACTTTAATGGTGTCCATGACCTATTTTATTGTGACCTGATAGCATCTTAATAATACCATCTGTATGGTTCCGGACCTGTAGCTAAAGTAACACTTATCATGTTCACACATTCATATATGGAGAAATGTCTAATAAGTTGACTATTGAAATGATGTAGGTGTTTGTTTTTGGGGGATTGTAGAAACAACAAATGGGCTGTACTGAAAAACTACCCACGCATTAATAAATATTCCCCTGTCACACAATCACGACCTGGGTGTTTCCAAAGTGACACATGGTCCAAAATGCTTAGTCATGCTTACATGAAAACATGCAAGGCGAGTCACATGCTGGTAAAAATTTCCTCGTAGCCAAATGGCAAACATTAAGGTGATAAATCTAACATCTAAAATGTATATTCAAATACTTCCTCATTTCAGTGGCAAAAATAACTTGACTCAACATGGGAGCTTGCGTTGTCTTTTCAGTTGAAATGAAACAGTTGTTCCTCTGCCTGTTTTACAAAATCAAAAAGTAAACACAGCGAGGCTGCAAAGGCTTTGACACAGGAAGGACACAGGAAGGACACAGGAAGGACACACTTTGGACGCTGACGAATGGATTCTTCACGACTGTAAGTCGAGGTTCAGGTTGGACAATAAAGTTCTGTTTAAAGGTTATTTTTTAAATTGGGTGTAAAGCAAAAAACAATCTTGTATTGTTGCCATTTGTCACTTTGTCCCTTTAATATTTCACCATAGCTGCACGTTGAGTTGTGATGCATTGGCATGCCTGGTGTGCATTGTCTCATATGCCAGCGTCAAACACAAATTTCCATTTGATGTTTATTGGACCTCAGAGTATTATAATTTGGATATTTTGTCTCCAATCTACACCTGCCTTCTATGTATTGTGTGTGCTGTGGTTGTTGTAAACGACCCACCCTGAATCTGTCGGGCAGCTGTAATGTGCTGTACACATAAAGAATTGAGTGACTGGTTACCTTTTCGTCGTCTGTACATGAGCACTGCAATGATGATCACAACCAGTATCACTCCTATGCTCAACACAATGATGAGAGCATCATTTTTTACTTTTAGAACAGGAATTTCATCTGTGAAAGGAGAGAAGAAGAATTGGTGTTAAAATTGTCAACAAAACTTTTAGCAATGACAGGGCCAGGTCATGTGTTGGCATTGAGTGAGTTATACCCGTGCTTTTAATATGTTTGACCAATATGGAAATAACCAAGTATATCAAATACGAAGCCATTGCAAACTTCCTCTTACTGGTTAGGGACTAAAAGAAATGCAGCACTTAAACTGACTCATGCTTGTGTACTTGTTTTTTTGATGAGCTCTGCTACTTTTTTCTTTTTGCTGTTTAATTTACAGGCTGTTTTCCTTTATTTAGCATTAAAATAACCTGATACTTTCAAAAGTACTTTATCTAAAAGAGCAAATCATCCTTTGCAAGCATACTGTGTAAGCAGAAACATGAGCAGCCTACACAAACGCACACAGAGAAGCCACACATTTCCACACATGATAACGTCTCCTGTAATAGAACTCCTACACACTGCTGAATCAAAGCTCAAACCCCAACACTTCCTACAGCTTCACTGAAAACCAGTGTTGTCACTCTGGAAACCCGTGAGCGAGAGCTGAAAGGCTCATATAGCTCCTCTTTGTTATAGCATAGTAATCACATTTGGTGTGGGTTGGCAGCAGATACATTCCTATCAAAAAAGATAATGTGAACATAACAGGAAACAGCAGTAGAGTGATAAGTGTGCAAATTATTGTTTCCTGTTAACGCGGCTGTCATGAGGGGAAACCAAAGTCAAAATAGTTGGAGGAACACAGTCAGTGGTGGAAGAGGTACTCAGCTCTAAGTAAAAGTAGCAGTACCACAGTGTAGCAATACTGTGTTACAAGTAAAGGTACTGCATTCAAAATGTTACTTAAGTAAAAGTACAAGCAAGTGTGCCAAAAGTAAAAGAATACTAGAACAATTATGCAGAATGGCCCATTTCAGAAAAATGTTTATGATATTATTGGATGATAGCTAGTGGTGCATTCTGTGTAAACAACACTTGGTGGGGCTGATTTCAACTGATTACTGAGTAGTTTCCAGTATATCTATGATAATCTATAATCATTTTTTGGTTGATTATATTTTGTATTAATTGTCTGAATCTACAAAGTAACTACGAAAGTTATCAAATAAATGTAGTAGAATAAAAAGTACAATATTTCCCTCTGTCATGTAGTCGAGTAAAAGTACAAAGTAGCATTAAATGAAAATATTCAAGTAAAGTATATTTGTACTTAAGTACATTACTTGAGTAAATGTATTTAGTAGCATTCCGCCACTGGACACAGTCATACTATTATCTGTTTGCTTGCTTCTTATTTAAATATTTTGTCTTTTTGTATTTTTTTTGGGCAGCAGACAAGAGCTGACAATACACGAGGAGGGAGAGATGGAATAAAGTTCACTGGCCTTGTCTGGAGATGTTGCAATGAAATGGTCAACACAAAAACACCCTGTGTGCTTGAATATTCTCTCTGGAGAAATATTTTAATTCCTGTCGTGGAAGAAAGTCTTAAAGGGAATAAAAATGTATACCTGGAATGTGAAATGTTGCAGAGTTGCCATCTTGTGTAAAGAAACACGTGTAGTTGTTTTTGTCTGATGATCTGACGCGTATCTGACTGGTGACTGTGAAGAGCTGGTCTGCAGTTGATACAACAGTGGTATCGGGATTGAGTCTTTCCAGGTGGCCGTCCTGCCACATAACAGAGGACTCGGGGTACCCCCGAGACTGGCAGGTTAGCAGCAACTCATCCTCCTCTGCAGCCTTCTGAATGCGTTTAGTCACTGCGTTATAAGGTGCTAGGGGAGAAATATGTAATTACTACAAAATAATACTATGATAAAATCTTATGATTATGTTACAAGTGATCTATGTTACAAGTGATAAGGGGAAGATCCAAAAGCATTCTTTACCAAATTGAGTAATAATTGTCTTAGTTTCACTTTTATTCTGAGGTATGGTGTGACTGCCCAGAAATGACCACATGCTGTGGCCAATGATTAAGAGCATTACCGGAACAATGTCTTTGTCTAAAAACCTAAAAAGTTACACTGTTGCGCTTTCACAGTCTCGGTACTCACCTACAACGGACAAAGTTATTGCTTTATAATCAGCTCCTTCTGCTGTCTGTACCGAACACTGGTAGGTCCCAGAGTCATTGATCCTGAGCCTTGAGATCTGTTAGGTGACAGAAGAAGAACATTGAGTCCTTAGATGTCCTTGTGGCCATATTACACGTTATGCCCTCATAAACTAGAGGTTTAACAAAAACAAAATCTATTAAATTAAGGAGATAACCTCAGTGCAAGTACTGACCTGTAACCTGGCCCAGCCTTCCTGCAGCTCCTCAGTGAGAAGCCTCACCCTACCCCGATAGTCCTGGGACGCCAAGTGCTCATCCCAGTTATCCATACGGTACACTTCCCGAACCGAGGGGAGGCTGGTCCAGTGCCAGGTCACTTTCAGGTCAGCATGAGGATTTGAGAATTTAGGCTGAAACCTGCAGCCCATCACAACATCTCCTCCAAACGTTGACTCGTACGTGGTTCGCTCTGCCACAACAGTGAACAACACTGCAAGAAAATAAAAGAAATTCATGTCAGGATTAATGTCAATTTGCTAAACAGCCCTGAACCAATAACCAACATTAAATAAAACTCACTAGATGCAATGTGTGTCCTTATTTATTCATTAATGTCTCCACTGCTGGACACTTTATACTACATACCTGAAAGAGGTTTTTACTACGCACCTGACAGAGATGGCTGAAACATGACTTGCAAAACTACAATTAGGGCCCAGTCCATTGAGATCTATAAGGAAGAAACAAAAGTGGAGATGTACTGATGTTAAAATCTTTTGGTCATGTTACTCAGAAACAAGAGTCATTTTATCGGAGAAGGCCAGATATGAATTCCAAAGCCACAACTCATTTACTTCTTTAAAGTTTGACAAACAACATAACAGACACAGCAAAACATACATCACATGTTGATGAGTAATACATGTTAATCCTAATATCAGCATGACTCAGCTAATTATTTCCTTATTCTTGATAAAGAATAGCATCAAGGCTGCTGTTGGCTGACACTGGAACTGTGTCAACACTCACTCACTCACACACACACACACACAACTGTTTTTCTCTTTGTCAAGAAAATTTATCTGGCAATGTTACCAAATTCTGTTTCAGTGTCATGTCAAGTCATGTCATGTCAAATGACAACTGTAGTTCTGAAGAACAGTTATGCCTGAATTTGGGTGAGCTGTCAATGATGATTAAACTATGCCAGCTGTTTGGTTCACTATGCATAATTTACGTTATTAGGTTACGCACTTAGTACACTTGTTACAAAAAGCCTGTGGTGAACATATTTACTATATTTAATATAAATGTATTGGCCTCCAGGCTACAGAGCTATTTCAAACACAACACAAATGTATATTTATGAAAACAAACAGATAGATGTTAATTATAAAAATAATTACTCGATAGATAATTAAGTCATTATAGAAAATGAAAATAATAGTAATAATAATAATAATAATAATAATAATAATAATAATAACAACAACAACAACAACAACAACAACAACAATAATAATAATAATAACAATAACAATGATAATAATAATAATAAAAACAATAATATTGATCATAATGCTAATAGCAACAAAAATGAACATAATAATAATCATGATTAGTAGTAGTAGTAATAGTAGTAGTAGTGGTATATTATTATAATTATTATTCAGGTTGAAAAGTTGTTATCAGTCAATGATATATTCTTACCTGCAGCTCTTTTTTCATCCGGTGCTTCCTTCTTCCTTCAACTCGGACTGATGTGCCGTGGTTAGTGCTGTGAGTTTTAAGAGTCCTCGTCCACGAGGGAAATACCGACCCAAACACGCCCACAACGTAATAGCGACCCAAGTATCTACAGTTAAATTATCCTGACCTACATAAACCTCTGCTAAATGAGTTTACGTTGTGGGCTCAAGCTTGTTGACAATAACATTTGGTATCACCTGGTCCCCATATTGTAATTAACGCGGAAAGAAAGCACACTGTAAACACCATTGCATTTCCCAAAATCACAAACAAACAAATAGCTTAGTGTAACATTACCCAATGTTAGAACTAGTTCAAGGAATGTGCGTTAACGTACACGGAAATAGACCACTGCAGTTACTGTAAGGGAAAGGAGCAGCAGACTTCTTATCTGTCTTATCCTAAAATAAAGTCATATAACAGCTCTAATGCTTACGCTAAACTCGCAGCAAGAGGCAGAGGTGTGTGTTTTTGTTGCGCCTCAACGCAAGAATATATATAGCAACTTTATGTTTTCGACGTTTATAAATTAAATTAAGTAGAATTCCTCAGTCAGACAGGATGTATCTGGAACCGGTAGCGGTTCTGTGTTTTTCCCTCTTGGTTTCTGTCTCTGTGTGATTTATTTTTTTTTATTCGTCTCTGTGTCATCAGTTTCCTCTCACGGTTCCCTATGACGTATCGTGTACAGTACAGTACCAAAGCAATAGTTAATTCCGCTGAACAGTTGCCAGTCAATGTTATTGTTGTCAGTGGTGTGAGTCTGAACATTTATTGTAACTGTTAAAACTTTGGTAAAACACGTGGTAGTATTTAGATACTATACTTTGGTAAACTGTTGCCTGTCCACGTAATGTCAACATGATACAAGTAAAAGTTCAGCATTTATCACAAAGAAAAAATACTTATTATGCAGCAGAACGTGCCACCTGTCAGAATTACATTATTAAATATTATATTACTGGATTACCATTATGTTGTAGGCCTATTTGGTTGAGGTGGAGAACATTGCAATTGCTTTATAGACTGGGTTTAGTCAGTTTAATCTGTACAGATGCACCATATTTTATAAACTCACCATATGTTCTGTACAGTATAAAGTATAAAGTAGCCTACTAATTTGCCCCTGAAATGTAACGTAGAAGAAGTATAAAGTGGTAGAATATGGAGATAAAAGTTAGTAAAATACAAGTTCCACAAAATTGGACACAGAACTTGAGTAAATATACTTAGTTTCTTTCCACCACTGATGATATGACACTACTAATTTTCAGCCAGTGTTGATTTGCAGATGCTTCCGACAACAAAGTGATACATGTTCACACAAGTCAACATGCGTCATTTGGGAAAGCTGATTTGAATGAACGTTTTTTTTTTGGCATACCAGCCAGGTGGAATTCCCATATGAGGCGACATGCATCCAAAACCGTGTCCCACTATGTCTGGCAGAGGTTGCACTGTGCCATCTAGAGTACAATATGACTGTACATTTTGTGGGCTTTCCATCAGTTTGCCAACTAGCTCCCACATGTACATGTTGGCACACGCTTTATATTTTGTACAAGGAAATACGTTATCTGATCTTATCAATGTTTTTGTCACTAAGACTTTATTTTTTGCCACCGTTTCCTCCATGTTGGAGACCCCTGGGGCTTTACAACCTAGGTAACAAAGTGAAATGTAAAAAGACACCACTGACAGCATGACTAATTTATTTTGAGGTTGATTGTGAACCTAAACCAAGTGTTATTTGTCCAGGAAGATGAAAGTTGGCCAGGAGTTCCTGTTGTCATGTGTTGATGAAAAAAGATAGCGTGGCTTGACCTGGTTCACTGAGGCATGCAGAACAAAACAAAAAGCAGCATGGGTTGTTATCTCTTGCACAAAGTTATTGTAGTATCCTCTCACCTTCTAAGGGCCCCTGTTGTGCAAAGTCCACCCTTTCATCCATTAACTTATCGTATGCTGTGCTGGATCCTATTGGTCATTACAAAATGTGTTATCTTAGATAAGACAGTTTACACTTTTTTCTATCTACTGTATCTATCTATCTATCTAAACTATATAGCCTATTATACATACGTACTAAACATTATTCAATTTAGAGTAACGTAAGCTACTTTAAAGTAGGGGAAAATGTATTATTTTAATGATGACCGTGTGGTAAAAACTTATTTATTATTTACTCTAAATACATTACAAGCCACTGAGTGTAAAATAATTAATTTTTGACTTTGACCCACAAACACAAACACCAACAGAGGGAGCCATTTTCATTCAACTGCAGCTACCCTGGGACCATGGACTGTACACAAACGCTATACTTCTCTAGCACTGTGTGTAGACTCGTCTGTATATTTCTAGACCCAGATTTTCCACTTACTCAGAGCAGAAGCTGTTAATAAATTGGTTGGAATGAATTCCTTTGAATCTCGAATGGGATTTGTCCCTGATGAAAAATCACCATTATATTCCTTTGCTTTATAGTGAGTTTACAATGACTTATTTTGGTGGTACACAGTCATTGTAATGCCTCTATCATATTAGATTTGACATTTGGAAATCATCATTCTTGTTTGTTTGTTTTTAATTAAACAATTGCACATGTACAATTTCACAAATTGTCAGTAAGAAACGGCAAAATACAGACATTTAAACTAACCAAGGGTAAAACCGCAGAGAATAAAAAATAGAAAAATAGGAAAAACCTAAATAAATAATGTAAAGAGAAAAAGGGGACACTAAAGGCACAAACTCTGATTGTGTAATTACAAACATGTATCACAGGCCATGCATGCCATTACTGTTCTTATGGTCTTCTTGTTTGTACAGCATTTCAGGGTTTTTAAATACATTTCAAACTCTTTGTAAAAAAACACAAGAAATGGGTCTTTGGCTTGTGAACGTTATGAATATAGAATTTGGTAAAAATAATCTATACATTCATGATATACGCTCTTTCTTCAAATGTTCTGTCATAGTTAAAGAATCCAAATATTACATCTTCATAGAATAATGAAAAATCTTTGCACAAAACATCGCTAATACATTTTTAGACATTTTCCCATAACTTTTATGAGTACTGACATTGCCAAAAAAAAGATGAGGCACAGTTTCAGCTTGAGCTGTGCAAAAGGTACAATGTACATCTAAATCTCTCTTACATTTCTTAAGAACATGCTTTGCAGGGTAAAACATATGTTATCATTCTTGTTTAGGATTGGTGGGAAAATTGGTGTTTTATTTTGAAAGTTAGACCGGAAGTACAGTATTTATTTATATCGCTGATGGCATTTGGCTGGCAGGAAGTTTGCTGTGTTCACGCTCTGTTTTCATTGAGGCGTGCCCTTGAAAACCTCGTCAGACCTGCTTTTGTGACGAGTGTCATTACTTTAATTAGCCTGCCGCTTTCTAAATATACTCGCTAGGTATGTAAAGCTTTCATTTGCAGCTAACCAAGCTACCCTTCAAAGTTAAAACCGAGGGTGCAGCATGGGCAGCTGTGTTGTGTATAATGTAGCACATATCGTTAGCCAATTGAACTCACAAAAAGTAACGTTAAACGTCGTTTGCTAACGTTGCGTATCGCTAGCACCAGATGTCAGACGGTGTTAGCATGAAGTTACTAGTCTCGAGCAGGTAAAGTCATTGACAGCGCCACTAAACGCTTAACGTTAATTGTGTCGTTCCCCGTAGGTTGACGGTGACGGCGCCATGGGGTTTCTACTGTCTAAATCCATGGATGCAAACTTTAAAAAGCAGCAAGAATTCATGCTCCACAATGCGCGGCTGCAGGTGAGTGAAGGTGCACCTAATCACATGGTATTAAACAACAACAACAACATGGTTAAGAAGATGCAGTTTGCCATGCACACGTGGTTTACTTGACGCACCTGCAACCACGTGACAGGAACATGGAGACACATGTTCTGTTTGATCTACTGTAGCTTGGATTGTACCTCATTTGTATATCTCCCCCAGCTGCAGACCCACAAGGCCCCCCAGAAGCCTCATCATGCTCACTGTGTGGCAAATTGATAAATTATGATTTTGAGGACGAGGGGAACTTGCAACACAGCTAAAGCATGATATCAACTGACACAATAAGGACCTTTTATATTGGGTCAAAACAGTGTCAAAATCTAGCTTTAAGATTTAAATTCCATTGATGCTGCACATAAATTAGTTACTAAACAGCAAATGTGAAACCCTAAATAATATCTATCTGTCTTTCTTTCCTTGCATCACACAGTGTCAAACCCAGGGATACACGCTTCAGTTAGAATCTCAGCATTTTCTAATTTAGAGCCCACATGTTTTATTGCGCTCATTGTTTCATTTCAAACAAAGGATTGTTTATTTTCTTCTTCTTCTTTTTGGGGCCAATCTATGGTGATTTATTCGTGCCTGTGAGCTGCCGAGCAGCAGCAGGTGGGATGTGTGGCCGTCATAACACCAATGACATTATCCAACTCGCACCCAACAGGTTTGTTGCGTAGCGGATGACTGTTATTATTATTCAGTGATGACAACGGTGTGGAAATTGAGTTTCAGAGAGCCGTTTGGGTTGTGACGATGACTCACGGGTAAATATTAAATACATGATGTCTAAGTATTGTGTCATTGACTTAACTTACTATAGATAGTTGCCTATTTATAATTCACACTCGGCTTTACTTTTGAATACAAATTAACAAGACATTTAAACATTTTTCTGTGATTTTGATTAATTCAAGCTTTCAGAATTTGGCAGAACAAAAACAGTCAAACTAAAATCTTCCGTGTCGCTAATGGTCAAATTTTATGTTACCGTCTGTAATAAGGACATTTCATCTTTCCATCACCCAACTGAATGAATACGGTTGACCCTGGCAATTTCAGAATATCTGTGAAGCAAGATGTGCATTAAGATGTCAAAGA
The DNA here is from genome assembly GCF_004355925.1 of Anarrhichthys ocellatus. NCBI lineage: Eukaryota > Metazoa > Chordata > Actinopteri > Perciformes > Anarhichadidae > Anarrhichthys > Anarrhichthys ocellatus. The sequence goes on from NW_022280046.1 coordinate 1,500,395, forward strand.
TGATTGCTTTCCAGTGTTTTCAAGTCTCATCATTCGAAGCCAATTGTTCCTTTCTACGAGTCAAAGTCTTTGGGCTTTGTGTTTGAATCACAGTGTCTATCCTAAACCTCACTTGAACATTTAGAGGCCGTGTGTGTTTGTGTGACGCATATAATGAAGGATAAATGGCAGCTGCATGATGGCGTCTGTGACGTTTTTCGATCATTTCGTATTTAATAGGTGTCTTGGCTGCTAATGATAGGGTTGTGCTTTACATTCACAGTCACGGGTCATGAGTGGGTTTGAGTGTGAAACAGGTGGGAGGTATACGGCCTCCCTACGAGGTTTTTGATTTGTTTTGTTTCACTGGTGTTTGACCCCCGCAATCCTCACTTTATAGATAATGCAAACACTAATTATGAACAAAAATGTTGCTTGTTTAAACAAAAAATGATATACTTTACAGAGAGTAAGAAGAAGTAGAACACAGGTTAATTCAAATACATTAAGGCTAATCGGGTGAAGGTAACTATAAAAACGCAATAAAATAAACAGAATAAAACTGGTGAAAATAGTGAAATTACCAATTTTCGCACCTTTTGTATGGAAGTCGTCACTGCAATTAATTCCTGGAGTTTTAAATTTGGTTTGGAAGACAGCTGAAAGCCCACGATAGTCAACACTGAGGCTTCTGTCATCAAGTGCCTTAGTAGGTAATTAATAATGATCATAATACCTGGAGCCAGAGTAAAGGTGCTGTATCAGAAGTGCTACGATCTGAATTCTTCTGTCCTCCTGGCTGCTTTGTCTCAGCCAGCTGAGAAGTTTACAAAAAAAAGAGCTTTTGGCCGATTGTGCATGCTTTGTGTAAACAGCGGTGGCCGATTGAATTAGGTTTCACTTTTGTTTACATGTTCACAGATGTATTGATAAAGTTTCGGCTTTTTACCCTCACATATTTTACTGCACGTACAGTAACAAGCGTAGTTTCCGTCAACTTGAGTATAATTCACTTCACCTGGTTCACCTCTGCACAGTGGCCTCTAAAACATAGTTATGAATAGTGTATTCCACTGCAGCATATTAATCTCCCTAAATGTTCCTTTAAACATGGAAGCCATAATATGTCTGTTGTGTATTTCTTACTTTCTGTCTCTATTTTCCTGTTACATCTACTTCTTCCAGTATGTAGACTGTGATGATCGTGTGGATCACATTGCAGGTTATTGTCCCGCTCTGTGAATGCTTCTACTGCAGCCTTTTAGAAAATGTCAGTGAGCTTCCACGCTTACGTTTCAACTCTGCTCTCACCTCGTCACCTTTCAGAGTGAACTCATCGTGGCTCATTTCTTTCTTTCACTTTTTCCATCAGCGCTCTTTCCGGTCACTGTCTCCTCCACTGCTTTTCCAAGCTTGCCTTCAAATCTACAGTCTTGGTCTTCCTATTTTTAAAGCATAAACGTATATTAAGGTACAACATCTTTTTGTTGAGTAACTCTGTTTATCATACATGGGTTTAGACACATCTGCATTTCAGTAAACAAAGTCCCTGAATTTATTTTTTTTGACTTGGACAGAATGTTTAGGGTCATTGTTATGGCCGGATATTTCCTGATTTTAATTCAATCAAAATGTTGCCAATTATAGACATTTGACATTTGAGAAATCTTATCTTGTTATGATAAAGGAAGTGTTTTATAGAGAAACATGTTTATACATCATTTTGGTATCGCTACCAAAGCAATTGGAAACTTTCAAGTCTTACCCAATTTCCACTCATTGTGGAAAGAAAGCACGAATTGTCTTTGAAAACCTCGATGATCTATAATTACTGTCAGACATTGAGTGATCTGGATGTGAGCGACCGGTGCGTTCACATCTGTGAGGTTTGGAAGTTGATTTACTGGCCGTGTGTGTGTTCGTGGTGTGGAGGAGTTTGTTCCTGTTGGTGACTGTGAGTGTGGGGAAGTAGCAGATGCAGCAATGGAGGAGGACGGGCTGCTGGGTGGTGGGGTGCAACAGAAAGGACGTTGAGTTTCCGGATGGCGGAGAGCTTGTTTATGATTGGGAGTGTTCACCTAAGATGCGTTAAATGACCGGCAGCATTCCAGTTTAAATGTCGGCGTCCATGCTGAGGCTGTGGAGGTTGTAGTCTCGCTTCACATGCATTCGTCTGGGCTGTTTCAGAGAGTCGGCATTGTTTATTATTCATATTTCAGAGACTAAAAGATGAGTCAAAATATATAAATAGGCAGATTAATAGATAAAGGTGTTTGCTTGTGTTTATTAAGCAGATTTACTCTGATTACATCTCCACTGAGACCATTTCCATCTCTTTCCAACTCCTTTTTTAATCTCCATTAGAGTATTCTACACCTCTTTAAAATAAACGTATAAGCAGGAGACTAAAGTGAGAAAAGGGTTTTCAAGAAGTAGGAAGTTTCCAGATAGTTTATAAAAATCTTCTGGTATCCAGTAGCTCTTGTTTACTTCCTGTTTTGTGGCCCAGATGAGAGAAACAATGACTTTACGAGAGGTGAAGTCTTTTGAAGCACGTCGCGAGGAAGCCTTCGTTACACATCACTGTAGTTTCCCAATTGTACTGACGGACTACTCCACCCAGAGTTTCAGACACGCTCACCCTGTTTGGAGCCTCCTCATTCCTGGTGAAGGCAGCACTAGTCAGCTTGGTGACGGTTATCGTCCCCAAAGGGTTTTCCAAATTTCATGACGAACAAAAATATTCAAATGTACATCCCAACTTCTCAGGAGTACACAGCAGTGCATACCTGTGTTTTCAACTTATGATAGCTGCTTCACTATATGAATAATTGATTGTAACTATACTGAAATGTTACAAGGGAAGACATTGAATGTTAGCCACCTTTTATGAAATACAGTGTAAAAGAGTTAAAGTTAATCTGGGCTCAGTAGACATTCGGTAAAACCAAAGTTGTGTCAGTTCTGCTCTACAACCAGTCTCATGAAAACACACCACTATCATTATATCTCGATATATTGTATGTTTAGTGCTTTCTGAGTGGTGTTTGACTAAAATGCCTTCGCTGTTCACAAATGTTGATTAAACTCTCCACAATCAGTGTCACAACATGCTTCACAAACATGTTCAATAAGATGTAAGAGTCGTGTGTGCTTCATTAATGGAAGTGGCTCTTTCTAGTGTTTTTACCTGCTGGTGACGTCTCGGCCCCGGTGATTACAGCCGAACCCTCCTGAGCGACAGCCGATCGCCTGGCGGAGTTGTGACATTCAGGACATGCATGCATGAACTGAATGAACTGCATGAACTGCAACACGGCGAGGCTGTAATTCTAAGTCTTAACTTTAAGCCTTTCCTTTTCCTTGACTAGTATTAGTCAACCCACTTCACACGGTCACAGCAGGAAAAGGAATTCGGTCATGTATTCTCCAACAAAGGTGTTTGATTAGTGCTGCTATTACAGTTTCTGTTATTAGATTCTGCCTTTGAATTAACACGGCAGTATAAAATGATGCAAACTGGGCTATCTGGGCAAAGCATTGTCATTCCAGAGGATATGTTAAACCATTATTATAGATATATGAATTATATTTGTCGTATAACACAACATCTCATGCTTACTGTCCGGCCCTGAGGGAGTGTTGGCTGATCAGTCGTACCCTTATTTATCCTGCTCGACAACTTAAAACGTATTTACATAAAACGTGATTAAAATAACTCTTGACTCGTTCATTCAGAGGCTCCCGCACCTTATAGCCAAGCTTGAAAATGGCTCATCCTCCTCTGTTACCTACATGTATGGTAATCAAAATGTTGCTTTTCTGACATGTTGTAATTTAAATCATCCACTCATAGAGGGTCTTCTTAACCTTTGCATCATCAGTGAGCTAATGTCACGCTCCTTAAGTGGAAATAAAAGCTCGTCTTTGAAACATTTGTTGGTTTTAAGGGATGAAGGCTTTTGAAATGATGTCCTTCAGTCAGCTCAATAGTTATTGTAATGCAGGAAACATGTAGATGTGAGTGCACGTCAAACAGGAAACGACAAAATAATAATCAGACTGAGGTTCATCAGCATGGACACAGTGTTTCTGACTCTCTTTGTCCCTCTGATGGCCTGTCTGTCTCACTGCTTTGATATCCGGGGTTATTCTTTCAGATACACACACAACTTAAACTAAAATGTTATCCGTTAAATGTGGCGCCGTGGCAGCTCACCAGGTAGAGCATTGTATCAGTTACTCGCTGCGTTGCCTCGAAATCTTGAAGTAACATGTTTTCTGTCCTTTCTTGTGTGTGTGTGTGTGTGTGTGTGTGTGTGTGTGTGTGTGTGTGTGT